>NC_138291.1:19720000-19770000 GCF_965601325.2 Salmo salar | reverse complement strand
TCTTTCTTTCTTTCTTTCTCTCTCTCTCTCTGCAAGCAAATGTCTCCCTTGGCCAGTGTGAATTTTTGTGTGTTTGTGATGCAGGTGGACAGGCGCGGTGCAGACAGGGACAGGCTATGATACTAATTAAGAATAACCATGTGTATTTGTCAGAATAATTATGCTGATTATCTCTCACAGTCACAGACCAGAAAGGAGGGGCTGGGACTCTCATTAGCATATGGCATAGACTACACACACACACACACACACACACACACACACACACACACACACACACACACACACACACACACACACACACACACACACACACACACACCACACACACACACACACACACACACACACACACAACAAATAATTCCACCATTCATTTCATTTCAACTCTGTAAGCGCTCCGGCTTTATTCAGTAGTACTGCAAAGGCGCTCATCTCTCTGCTTCTCTCCTTTCCCAAAAACAAAACAGACTAAATATATTTACAGGAGAGAAAACTGTCAAAATACATGCAATACTACAGGAAAATGTAGCCTTTGAAGAATCCCTGTTGAATGTTGAATTCATGCCCTTTGAGACCAAACGATATGAAATGTAAAGCCTATTTACAGTAACAGTATAACAGGATGCCAGACAGTCCAGGTCAGCCCCATGGGAGCAGTAATTGTTTTGGAGATTCCTGAGGTGAAACCACAGGAGGTTGGTGGCACATTAATTGGGGAGGACAGGCTCGTGCTAATGACTGGATAGGAATCAGTGGAATGGTATCAAATACATCAAACACATGATTTTCAGGTGTTTGATGTCATTCCATTTGCTCCGTTCCGGCCAGTGTTATGAGCCGTCCTCCCCTCAGCAGCCTCCTGTGGTGAAACTGCCCACAACATAGTGGGCTGTTTGTGTGTGTATATATGTTAATGCCCTGTGTGAGTGGAATACACACACACACACACACACACACACACACACACACACACACACACACACACACACACACACACACACACACACACACACACACACACACACACACACACACACACACACAATGCCACGGGGGCAGCCTGCGTGTCTCCGGCCAACTCAGAGGGTGGAGTGGTGGCTGCTGGGAAGTCTGTTCTGGACATGCCTGGTTCACACTGGCAGCCATGATTGTTTTTGGCATCTCGAAGCCCCAGGACGGGTCATCAGGCCCAGGGAGCTGGGGCGGCTAGGATGTGCCCGTTTATAATTCTCTAATAATTCACCCTGCAGACTGACCTTCTGTATGTGTGTGAGTTTGTGTGTGTGAGGATGGATGCCACTGTCCCAGTACTCTGAGTTCAGATAGAGTGCTACACGCACGCACACACACACACACACACACACACACACACACACACACACACACACACACACACACACACACACACACACACACACACAACACACACACAGACACACACACAGACACACACCACACACACACACACACACACACACACACACACACACACACACACACACACACACACACACCAATTCAACCAGCAATGCACTATTCACATAACAAGATAATAATAAAACATATTGAAACATTTTTCTTCCAGAATGAAATCTCAGAATATTTTGAGATTTTTAACAAAACAATCACCAAGAGTCCTCATACTATCGCTGCACATTGTAAATGTGGTATTGGCACTGACCCTGGAACTGACACGATGTTGATGGCTGCCGTTTTACGGGCTCTTAACCAATTGTGCTATTGTCTGTGTTTTTTTTGCGTTATTTGTAACTTATTTTGTACATAATGTTTCTGGTGCATTCACCTTATGATATCCAGTGGAACAACCACTTTACAATAGTACATCTATATCTTTTTGGGGGGGAGGGTGGGGGGGAGGGTTAGAAGGATTACTTAATCCTATCTTATATTTCACTGAGTCGTGGCAGAACAACGACATGGATAAAGAACAGCTGGAGGGTTTACGCTGCATCGGCAAGATAGAACAGCTGCCTCCGGTAAGACAAAGGGTGGTGGCCTGTGTATATTTGTAAACAACAGCTGGTTCACAAAATCTAATATTAAGGAAGTCTCAAGGTTTTGCTCGCCTGATGTAGAGTATCTCATGATAAGCCTTGGACCACACTATTTACCAAGAGAGTTTTCATCTATATTTTTCGTAGCTGTCTATTTGCCACCACAAACCAATGCTGGCACTAAGTCCGCACTCAATGAGTTGTATAAGGTCATAAGCAAACAGGAAAACGCTCATCCAGAGGCGGCGCTTGTAGTGGCCGGGGACTTTAATGCAGGGAAACTTAAATCCGTTTTACCAAATTTCTACATGCTAAATGTGCAACCAGAGGGAAAAAGAACTCTTGACCACCTTTACTCCACACACAGAGATGCGCACAAAGCTCTCCCTCACCCTCTATTTGGCAAATCTGACCATAATTCTATCCTCCTGATTCCCGCTTACAAAAGAAACTAAAGCAGGAAGCACAAGTGACTCAATCAATAAAGAAGTGGTCAGATGACACAGATGCTATGCTACAGGACTGTTTTTCTAGCAGAGACTGGAATATGTTCCGGGATTCTTCTGATGGCATTGTGGAGTACACCACAACAGTCGCTGGCTTCATCAATAAGTGCATTGATGACGTCGTCCCCACAGTGACCGTAGGTACATACCCCAACCAGAAGCCATGGATTACAGGCAAAATCTGCACTGAGCTAAAGGGTAGAACTGCCGCTTTCAAGGAGCGGGACTCTAACCTGGATACTTATAAGAAATGCCGCTATGCCCTCAGACGAACCATCCAAGAGGCAAAGCGCAGGAGTAAGATTGAATCCTACTACACCGGCTCCGACACTCGTCGGATGTGGCAGGGCTTACAAACTATTACAGACTACAAAGGGAAGCAGAGCCGCGAGCAGCCAAGTGACATGAGCCAACCAGACGAGCTAAATTACTTCTATGTTCGCTTCGAGGCAAGCAACACTGAAGCATGCATGAGAGCATCAGCTATTCCGGATGACTGTGTGATCACGCTCTCCGTAGCCAATGTGAGTAAGACCTTTAACCTCTCTGGGATATGTGGGACGCGTCCCACCTCGACAACAGCCAGTGAATTTGCAGGGCGCCAAATTCAAACAACAGAAATCTCATAATTAAAATTCCTCAAACATACAAGTATTATGCACCATTTTAAAGATAAACTTCTTGTTAATCCAACCACAGTGGCCGATTTCAAAACGGCAAAAGCAAACCATGCTATTATCTGAGGACAGCACCCCAGCAAACATACACATGAAATCATAATTCAACCCGCCAGGCTTGAAATAACATATAATGCATGCCTTACCTTTGAAGATATTCTTCTGTTGGCACTCCAATATGTCCATTAAACATCACAAATGGTCCTTTTGTTCGATAAATTCTGTCGTTATATATCCAAAATGTCCATTTATTTGGCGAGTATGATTCAGAAAATACACCGGTTCCAACTCGCGCAACATGACTACAAAATATCTCAGAAATTACCTGTAATCTTTGTCCAAACATTTCAAACAACTTTCCTAATACAACTTTAGGTATTTTTTAACGTAAATAATCGATAAAATTTAAGACGGGATAAACTGCGTTCAATACCGGAGGAAAAAAAAGTGGAGCGTGCTCTTTAGGTCATGCGCCTCTATCAAACAATACACTTCCCTCGACCCTCGTTCTGGACAGGGCTACTTCTTCATTACACAAAGGAAAAACCTCAACCAATTTCTAAAGACTGTTGACATCCAGTGGAAGTGATAGGAATTGCAAGCAACTGCCTTAGAATTCTAGATTTCCAATGAAATCCAATTGAAAAGAGAGTGACCTCAAAAAAAGAAATTCATGGATGGTTTGTCCTCGGGGTTTCGCCTGCCAAATAAGTTCTGTTATACTCACAGACATCATTCAAACAGTTTTAGAAACTTCAGAGTGTTTTCTATCCAAATCTACCAATTATATGCATATCCTAGCTTCTGGGCCTGAGTAGCAGGCCACTATAGTCCCTGTGCCCAAGAACACTAAGATAACCTGCCTAAACGACTACCAACCCATAGCACTCACGTATGTAGCCATGAAATGCTTTGAAAAACTGGTCATGGCTCATATCAACACCATCATCCCAGAAACCCTAGACCTACTCCAACAGATCCACAGATGATGCAATCTTTATTTCACTCCACACTGCCCTTTCCCACCTGGACAAAAGGAACACCTATGTGAGAATGCTATTAATTGACTACAGCTCAGCGTTCAACACCATAGTGCCCTCAAAGCTCATCACTAAGCTAAGGACCCTAGGACTAAACACTTCCCTTTGCAACTGAATACTGGACTTCCTGACGGGCCCGCCCCCAGGTGGTAAGGGTAGGTAACAACTCATCTGCCACGCTGATCCTCAACACGGGGGCCCCTCAGGGGTGCGTGAACAGTCCCCTCCTGTACTCCCTGTTCACCCATGACTGCATGGCCAGGCACGACTCAAATCAAATCAAATCAAATTGTATTAGTCACATGCGCCAAATACAATCTTACAGTGAAATGTTTACTTACGAGCCCCTAACCAACAGTGCAGTTCAAATAATACAGATAAGAATAAGAGATAAACGTAACAAGTAATTAAAGAGCAGCAGTAAAAAATAACAATGTATACAGGGGGTGCCGGTACAGAGTCAATGTGCAGGGGCTCAGGTTAGTTGAGGTAGTATGTACATGTAGGTATAGTTATTAAAGTGACTTAAAGTGATTACGTTTGCCGACGACATAACAGTTGTAGGCCTGATCACCGACAACGATGAGACAGCCTATAAGGAGGAGGTCAGAGACCTGGCCGTGTAGTGCCAGGATAACAACCTCTCCCTCAACGTGATCAAGACAAAGGAGATGATTGTGGACTACAGGAAAAGGAGGACCGAGCACGCCCCCATTCTCATCGACGGGGTTGTAGTGGAGCAGGTTGAGAGCTTCAAGTTCCTTGGTGTCCACATCACCAACAAACTAACATGGTCCAAACACATCAAGACAGTCGTGAAGAGGGCACGACAAAGCCTATTCCCCCTCAGGAGACTGAAAAGATTTGGCATGGGTCCTCAGATCCTCAAAAAGTTCTACAGCTGCACCATCGAGAGCATCCTGACTGATTGCATCACTGCCTGGTATGGCAACTGCTCGGCCTCCGACCGCAAGGCACTACAGAGGGTGGTGCGTACAGCCCAGTACATCACTGGGGCCAAGCTTCCTGCCATCCAGGACCTGTATACCAGGCGCTGTCTGAGGAAGGCCCTACAAATTGTCAAAGACTCCAGCCACCCTAGTCATAGACTTCTCTCTGCCACCGCACGGCAAGCGGTACCCGGAGCACCAAGTCTAGGTCCAAAAGGCTTCTTAACAGCTTCTTCCCCCAATCCATAAGACTCCCGAACAGCTAATCAACTGGCTACCCAGACTATTTGTATTGTTGTTGTCCCCACCCCTCCCCTTTACGCTGCTGCTACTCTCTGGTTATTATCTGTGCATAGTCACTTTAACTCTACCTACATGTACATATTACCTCAATTACCTCGACTAACCTGTGCCCCCGCACATTGAATCTGTGCCAGTACACCCTGTATATAGCCTTGTTACTGTTATTTTACTGTTGCTCTTTAACTATTTGTTATTTGTATTTTTTTTACTTATCTATTTTTTACTTAACCCTTATTTTTCTCAAAACTGCATTGTTGGTTAAGGGCTTGTAAGTAAGCGCCGAATACATCTGCTGTATTCGGCGCATGTGAGAAATAACATTTGATTTGATTTGACCCTGTATATAGCTACTGACCCTGGAACTGACCCTGTATATAGCTACTGACCCTGGAACTGACCTTGGAACTGAACCTGTATATAGTTACCCTACTTCCGGCGCCGCCAGAGATGGCCGCCTCGCTTCGCGTTCCTAGGCAACTATGCAGTATATTTTTTTTAATGTTATGTGTTATTTCTTACATTGTTACCCCAGGAAATCTTAGGTTTTATTACATACAGTCGGGAGGAACTATTGGATATAAGAGCAACGTCAACTCACCAACATTACGACCAGGAATACGACTTTCCCGAAGCGGATCCTCTGTTTGGCCCACCACCCAGGACAATGGATCGGATCCCAGCCGGCAACCCAAAACAACGGTGCCGCAGAAGGGGCAGACGGAGCGGTCTTCTGGTCTGGCTCCGTAGACGGGCACATCGCGCACCGCTCCTGAGCATACTACTCGCCAATATCCAGTCAATTGACAACAAGGTAGACGAAATTCGAGCAAGGGTAGCATTCCAGAGAGACATCAGAGACTGTAACGTTCTTTGTTTCACGGAAACATGGCTCACTCGAGACACGCTATCAGAGTCGTAACAGCCACCTGGTTTCTTCACGCATCGCGCCGACAGAAACAAGCATCTCTCTGGTAAGAAGAAGGGCGGGGGTGTATGCCTTATGATTAACGAGACGTGGTGTGATCATAACAACATACAGGAACTCAAGTCCTTTTGTTCACCTGACTTAGAATTCCTCACAGTCAAATGCCGACCGCATTATCTATCAAGAGAATTCTCTTCTATCATAATCACAGTCGTGTATATTCCCCCCCAAGCAGACACATCGATGGCCCTGAAAGAACTTCATTTGACTCTATGTAAACTGGAAACCACATATCCTGAGGCTATATTTATTGTAGCTGGGGATTTTAACAAGGCTAATCTGAAAACAAGGCTCCCTAAATTTTATCAGCATATCGATTGTGCGACCCGGGCTGGCAAAACCCTGGATCATTGTTATTCTAACTTCCGCGACACATATAAGGCCCTCCCCCACCCTCCTTTCGGAAAACCTGACCACGACTCCATTTTGTTGCTCCCAGCCTATAGACAGAAACTAAAACAGGAAGCAACCGTGCTCAGGTCTGTTCAACGCTGGTCCGACCAATCGGATTCCACGCTTCAAGATTGCTTCAATCACGTGGACTGGGATATGTTCCGCATAGCGTCGAACAACAACATTGATGAATACGCTGATTCGGTGAGCGAGTTTATTAGCAAGTGCATCGGTGATGTTGTACCCACAGCGTCTATTAAAACATTCCCCAACCAGAAACCGTGGATTGATGGCAGCATTTGCGCAAAACTGAAAGAGCGAACCACTGCTTTTAATCAGGGTAAGGTGACCAGAAACATGACCGAATACAAACAGTGTAGCTATTCCCTCCGCAAGGCAATCAAACAAGCTAAGCGTCAGTATAGAGACAAAGTAGAGTCGCAATTCAACGGCTCAGACACGAGAGGTATGTGGCAGGGTCTACAGTCAATCACGGACTACAAAAGAAAAACCAGCCCCGTCGCGGACCACGATGTCTTGCTCCCAGACAAACCAAACAACTTATTTGCTCGCTTTGAGGACAATACAGTGCCACTGACACGGCCCGCTACCAAAACCTGCGGGCTCTCCTTCACTGCAGCCAACGTGAGTAAAACATTTAAACGTGTTAACCCTCGCAAGGCTGCAGGCCCAGACAAAATCCCCAGCCGCGTCCTCAGAGCATGCGCAGACCAGCTGGCTGGTGTGTTTGCAGACATATTCAATCAACCCTTATCCCAGTCTGCTGTTCCCACATGCTTCAAGAGGGCCACCATTGTTCCTGTTCCCAAGAAAGCTAAGGTAACTGAGCTAAATGACTACCGCCCCGTAGCACTCACTTCCGTCATCATGAAGTGCTTTGAGAGACTAGTCAAGGACCATATCACCTCCACCCATCCTGACACCCTAGACCCACTCCAATTTGCTTACCGCCCTAATAGGTCCACAGACGACGCAATCGCAATCACACTGCCCTAACCCATCTGGACAAGAGGAATACCTATGTAAGAATGCTGTTCATCGACTACAGCTCAGCATTTAACACCATAGTACACTCCAAACTCGTCATTAAGCTCGAGACCCTGGGTCTCGACCCCGCCCTGTCCAACTGGGTCCTGGACTTCCTGACGGGCCGCCCCCAGGTGGTGAGGGTAGGTAACAACATCTCCACCCTGCTGATCCTCAACACTGGGGCCCCACAAGGGTGCGTTCTCAGCCCTCTCCTGTACTCCCTGTTCACCCATGACTGCGTGGCCATGCACGCCTCCAACTCAATCATCAAGTTTGCAGATGACACTACAGTGGTAGGCTTGATTACCAACAACGATGAGACGGGCTACAGGGAGGAGGTGAGGGCCCTCGGAGTGTGGTGTCAGGAAAATAACCTCACACTCAATGTCAACAAAACAAAGGAGATGATCGTGGACTTCAGGAAACAGCAGAGGGAGCAGCCCCCTATCCACATTGATGGGACAGTAGTGGTTGGTGGAAAGTTTTAAGTTCCTCGGCGTACACATCCCGGACAAACTGAAATGGTCCACCCACACAGACAGCGTGGTGAAGAAGGCGCAGCAGCTCCTCCTCAACCTCAGGAGGCTGAAGAAATTCGGCTTGTCACCAAAAACAATCACAAACTTTTACAGATGCACAATCGAGAGCATTCTGTCGTGCTGTATCACCGCCTGTTACGGCAACTGCTCCGCCCACAACCGTAAGGCTCTCCAGAGGGTAGGGAGGTCTGCACAACGCATCACCGGGGGCAAACTACCTGCCCTCCAGGACACCTACACCACCCGATGTCACAGGAAGGCCAAAAAGATCATCAAGGACAACAACCACCCGAGCCACTGCCTGTTCACCCTGCTATCATCCAGAAGGCGAGGTCAGTACATGTGTATCAAAGCGGGGACCGAGAGACTGAAAAACAGCTTCTATCTCAAGGCCATCAGACTGTTAAACAGCCATCACTAACATTGAGTTTTTATTTTATTTATTTATTTGACCTTTATTTAACCAGGTAGGCCAGTTGAGAATAAGTTCTCATTTATAATTGCGACCTGGCTAAGATAAAGCAAAGCAGTTCGACACATACAACAAAACAGAGTTACACATGGAGTAAAACAAACATACAGTCAATAATACAGTAGAAAAATAAGTCTATATACAATGTGAGCAAATGAGGTGAGATAAGGGAGGTAAAGGCAAAAAAGGCCATGGTGGCAAAGTAAATACAATATAGCAAGTAAAACACTGGAATGGTAGATTTGTAGTGGAAGAAAGTGCAAAGTAGAAATAGAAATAATGGGGTGCAAAGGAGCAAAATAAATAAATAAATACAGTAGGGGAAGAGGTAGTTGTTTGGGCTAAATTATAGATGGGCTATGTACAGGTGCAGTGATCTGTGAGCTGCTTTGACAGCTGGTTCTTAAAGCTAGTGAGGGAGATAAGTGTTTCCAGTTTCAGAGATTTTTGTAGTTCGTTCCAGTCATTGGCAGCAGAGAACTGGAAGGAGAGGCAGCCAAAGGAGGAATTGGCTTTGGGGGTGACCAGAGAGATATACCTGCTGGAGCAAGTGCTACAGGTGGGTGCTGCTATGGTGACCAGTGAGCTGAGATAAGGGGGGACTTTACCTAGCAGGGTCTTGTAGATAACCTGGAGCCAGTGGGTTTGGCGACGAGTATGAAGCGAGGGCCAGCCAACGAGAGCGTACAGGTCGCAGTGGTGGGTAGTATATGGGGCTTTAATGACAAAACGGATGGCACTGTGATAGACTGCATCCAGTTTATTGAGTAGGGTATTAGAGGCTATTTTGTAAATGACATTGCCGAAGTCGAGGATCGGTAGGATGGTTAGTTTTACGAGGGTATGTTTGGCAGCATGAGTAAAGGATGCTTTGTTGCGAAATAGTTAGCCAATTCTAGATTTAACTTTGGATTGGAGATGTTTGATGTGAGTCTGGAAGGAGAGCTTACAGTCTAACCAGATACCTAGGTATTTGTAGTTGTCCACATATTCTAAGTAAGAACCGTCGTGATGCTGGACGGGCGGGCAGGTACGGGCAGCGATCGGTTGAAGAGCATGCATTTAGTTTTACTTGCATTTAAGAGCAGTTGGAGGCCACGGAAGGAGAGTTGTATGGCATTGAAGCTCGTCTGGAGGGTTGTTAACACAGTGTCCAAAGAAGGGCCAGAAGTATACAGAATGGTGTCGTCTGTGTAGAGGTGGATCAGAGACTCACCAGCAGCAAGAGCAACATCATTGATGTATACAGAGAAAAGAGTTGGCCCAAGAATTGAACCCTGTGGCACCCCCATAGAGACTACCAGAGGCCCGGACAACAGGCCATCTGATCTGACACATTGAACTCTATCAGAGAAGTAGTTGGTGAACCAGGCGAGGCAATCATTTGAGAAAACAAGGCTATTGAGTCTGCCGATGAGGATGTGGTGATTGACAGAGTCGAAAACCTTGGCCAGGTCAATGAATACGGCAGCACAGTATTGTTTCTTATCGATGGCGGTTACGCTATCGTTTAGGAGCTTGAGCGTGGCTGAGGTGCACCCATGACCAGCTCTGAAACCAGATTGCATAGCGGAGAAGGTGCGGTGGGATTTGAAATGGTCGGTAATCTGTTTGTTGACTTGGCTTTTGAAGACCTTAGAAAGGCAGGGTAGGATAGATATAGGTCTGTAGCAGTTTGGGCCAAGAGTGTCCCCCCTTTGAAGAGGGGGATGACAGCAGCTGCTTTCCAATCTTTTGGAATCTCAGACGACACGAAAGAGAGGTTGAACAGGCTAGTAATAGGGGTTGCAACAATTTCGGCAGATAATTTTAGAAAGGGTCCAGATTGTCTAGCCCGGCTGATTTGTAGGGGTCCAGATTTTGCAGCTCTTTCAGAACATCAGCTGAATGGATTTGGGAGAAGGAGAAATGGGGAAGGCTTGGGCGAGTAGCTGTGGGGGGTGCAGTGCTGTTGACAGCGGTAGGGGTAGCCAGGTGGAAAGCATTGCCAGCTGTAGAAAAATGCTTATTGGAATTCTCAATTATAGTGGATTTATCGGAGGTGACAGAGTTTCCTATCCTCAGTGCAGTGGGTAGCTGGGAGGAGGTGTTCTTATTCTCCATGGACTTTACAGTGTCCCAGAACTTATTTGAGTTTGTGTTGCAGGAAGCAAATTTCTGCTTGAAAAAGCTAGCCTTGGCTTTTCAAACTGCCTGTGTATATTGGTTTATAACTTCCGTGAAAAGTTGCATATCACGGGGGCTGTTCGATGCTAATGCACAACGCCACAGGATGTTTTTGTGTTGGTTAAGGGCAGTCACGTCTGGAGAGAACCAAGGGCTATATCTGTTCCTGGTCCTAAATTTCTTGAATGGGGCATGCTTATTTAAGATGGTGAGGAAGGCATTGAAAAAAAATAACCAGGCATCCTCTACTGACGGGATGAGGTCAATATCCTTCCAGGATACCCGGGCCAGGTCGATTAGAAAGGCTTGCTCGCTGAAATGTTTCAGGGAGTGTTTGACAGTGATGAGTGGAGGTCGTTTGACCGCTGACCCATTACGGATGCAGGCAATGAGGCAGTGATCGCTGAGATCTTGTTTGAAAACAGCAGAGGTGTATTTAGAGGGCAAGTTGGTTAGGATGATATCTATGAGGGTGCCCGTGTTTAAGGCGTTGGGGTGGTACCTGGTAGCTTCATTGATCATTTGTGTGAGATTGAGGGCATCAAGCTTAGATTGTAGGATGGCAAGGGTGTTAAGCATGTCTCAGATTAGGTCACCTAGCAGCACGAGCTCTGAAGATAGATGGGGGGCAATCAGTTCACATATGGTGTCCAGAGCACAGCTGGGGGCAGAGGGTGGTCTATAGCAGGCGGCAACGGTGAAAGACTTGTTTTTAGAGAGATGGATTTTTAAAAGCAGAAGTTCAAATTGTTTGGGTACAGACCTGGATAGTAGGATAGAACTCTGCAGGCTATCTCTGCTGTAGATTGCAACACCGCCCCCATTGGCCGTTCTATCTTGTCTGAATATGTTGTAGTTAGGGATGAAGATTTCAGAGTTTTTGGACTTCCTAAGCCAGGATTCAGACACGGCTAGGACATCCGGGTTGGCAGAGTGTGCTAAAGCAGTGAATAAAGCAAACTTAGGGAGAAGGCTTCTAATGTTAACATGCATGAAACCAAGGCTATTACGGTTACAGAATTCATCAAAAGAGAGCGCCTGGGGAATAGGAGTGGAGCTAGGCACTGCAGGGCCTGGATTCACCTCTACATCACCAGAGGAACAGAGGAGGACTAGGATAAGGGTACGGCTAAAAGCTATGAGAATTGGTCGTCTATGACGCCCAGAATAGAGAGTAAAAGGAGCAGGTTTCTGGGGCGATAAAATAGCTTCAAGGTATAATGTACAGACAAAGGTATGGTAGGATGTGAATACAGTGGAGGTAAACCTAGGCATTGAGTGATGATGAGAGAGATATTGTCTCTAGAAACATTATTGAAACCAGAAGATGTCATAGCATGTGTGGGTGGTGGAACTGAAAGGTTGGATAAGGTATAATGAGCAGGGCTAGAGGCTCTACAGTGAAATAAGCCAATAAACACTAACCGGAACAGCAATGGACAAGGCATATTGACATTAAGGAGAGGCATGCTTAGCCAAGTGATCATAAGGGTCCCGTGGGATTCAGACAGCTAGCCGGGCCATAGGTAGAAAGCTGGCGGAAGATGGAGGGAGGTCTGTTTTTAGCCACCTCGTGCGTTTCCATCTGTAGATTAGTGGGGTTCCGTGTGGTAGGGGGTACCAGTCCAATTGGCAAAATAGTTATAGTTATAGTGGCCCAAGAAAATTGTCCGAGTGGCTGCTGCCAACATACTGTATCAACTCTAGCTACTTTAATAATGGAAAAATTGATGTAATAAATGTATCACTAGCCACTTTAAACAATAGCCACTTTATATAATGTTTACATACCCTACATTACTCATCTTATATGTATATACTGTACTCTATACCATCTACTGCATCTTGCCTATGCCGTTCAGCCATCACTCATTCATATTTTTGTATGTACATATTCTTATTCATTCCTTTACACTTGTGTGTATAAGGTAGTTGTTGTGAAATTGTTAGGTTAGATTACTTGTTAGATATTACTGCATAGTCGGAACTAGAAGCACAAGCATTTCGCTACACTCGCATTAACATCTGCTAACCATGTGTATGTGACAAATAAAATTTGATTTGATTTGACCCTGGAACTGACCCTGTATATAGCTACTGACCCTGGAACTGACCCTGTATATAGCTACTGACCCTGGAACTGACTCTGTATATAGCTACTGACCCTGGAACTGACCCTGTATATAGCTACTGACCCTCGAACTGACTCTGTATATAGCTACTGACCCTGGAACTGACTCTGTATATAGCTACTGACCCTGGAACTGAACCTGTATATAGCTACTGACCCTGGAACTGACTCTGTATATAGCTACTGACCCTGGAACTGAACCTGTATATAGCTACTGACCCTGGAACTGACTCTGTATATAGCTACTGACCCTGGAACTGACTCTGTATATAGCTACTGACCCTGGAACTGACCCTGTATATAGCTACTGACCCTGGAACTGACTCTGTATATAGCTACTGACCCTGGAACTGACCCTGTATATAGCTACTGACCCTGGAACTGACCCTGTATATAGCTACTGACGCTGGAACTGACTCTGTATATAGCTACTGACCCTGGAACTGACCCTGTATATAGCTACTGACCCTGGAACTGACCCTGTATATAGCTACTGACCCTGGAACTGACCCTGTATATAGCTACTGACCCTGGAACTGACCCTGTATATAGCTACTGACCCTGGAACGGACCCTGTATATAGCTACTGACCCTGGAACTGACCCTGTATATAGCTACTGACCCTGGAACTGACCCTGTATATAGCTACTGACCCTGGAACTGACCCTGTATATAGCTACTGACCCTGGAACTGACCCTGTATATAGCTACTGACCCTGGAACTGACCCTGTATATAGCTACTGACCCTGGAACTGACCCTGTATATAGCTACTGACCCTGGAACTGAACCTGTATATAGCTACTGACCCTGGAACTGACCCTGTATATAGCTACTGACCCTGGAACTGACTCTGTATATAGCTACTGACCCTGGAACTGACCCTGTATATAGCTACTGACCCTGGAACTGACCCTGTATATAGCTACTGACCCTGGAACTGACCCTGTATATAGCTACTGACCCTGGAACTGACCCTGTATATAGCTACTGACCCTGGAACTGACTCTGTATATAGCTACTGACCCTGGAACTGACCCTGTATATAGCTACTGACCCTGGAACTGACCCTGTATATAGCTACTGACCCTGGAACTGACCCTGTATATAGCTACTGACCCTGGAACTGACCCTGTATATAGCTACTGACCCTGGAACTGACCCTGTATATAGCTACTGACCCTGGAACTGAACCTGTATATAGCTACTGACCCTGGAACTGACCCTGTATATAGCTACTGACCCTGGAACTGACCCTGTATATAGCTACTGACCCTGGAACTGACTCTGTATATAGCTACTGACCCTGGAACTGACCCTGTATATAGCTACTGACCCTGGAACTGACCCTGTATATAGCTACTGACCCTGGAACTGACCCTGTATATAGCTACTGACCCTGGAACTGACCCTGTATATAGCTACTGACCCTGGAACTGAACCTGTATATAGCTACTGACCCTGGAACTGACCCTGTATATAGCTACTGACCCTGGAACTGACCCTGTATATAGCTACTGACCCTGGAACTGACTCTGTATATAGCTACTGACCCTGGAACTGACCCTGTATATAGCTACTGACCCTGGAACTGACCCTGTATATAGCTACTGACCCTGGAACTGACCCTGTATATAGCTACTGACCCTGGAACTGACCCTGTATATAGCTACTGACCCTGGAACTGACCCTGTATATAGCTACTGACCCTGGAACTGAACCTGTATATAGCTACTGACCCTGGAACTGACCCTGTATATAGCTACTGACCCTGGAACTGACCCTGTATATAGCTACTGACCCTGGAACTGACCCTGTATATAGCTACTGACCCTGGAACTGACCCTGTATATAGCTACTGACCCTGGAACTGACCCTGTATATAGCTACTGACCCTGGAACTGACCCTGTATATAGCTACTGACCCTGGAACTGACCCTGTATATAGCTACTGACCCTGGAACTGACCCTGTATATAGCTACTGACCCTGGAACTGACCCTGTATATAGCTACTGACCCTGGAACTGACCCTGTATATAGCTACTGACCCTGGAACTGACCCTGTATATAGCTACTGACCCTGGAACTGACCCTGTATATAGCTACTGACCCTGGAACTGAACCTGTATATAGCTACTGACCCTGGAACTGACCCTGTATATAGCTACTGACCCTGGAACTGACCCTGTATATAGCTACTGACCCTGGAACTGACCCTGTATATAGCTACTGACCCTGGAACTGAACCTGTATATAGCTACTGACCCTGGAACTGACCCTGTATATAGCTACTGACCCTGGAACTGACCCTGTATATAGCTACTGACCCTGGAACTGAACCTGTATATAGCTACTGACCCTGGAACTGAACCTGTATATAGCTACTGACCCTGGAACTGAACCTGTATATAGCTACTGACCCTGGAACTGACCCTGTATATAGCTACTGACCCTGGAACTGACCCTGTATATAGCTACTGACCCTGGAACTGACTCTGTATATAGCTACTGACCCTGGAACTGACCCTGTATATAGCTACTGACCCTGGAACTGACTCTGTATATAGCTACTGACCCTGGAACTGACCCTGTATATAGCTAACTTACTTTCCCGTGTTCTTCTTATTTCTATTTCTCGTGTTTCTTTTTTTTTCTACTATTGATATCGATTACTGAATTGTTGGGAAAGAGCAAGAAAGACATTTCACTATACTTGTGCACGTGACAATAAAAACTTGAAACTACTTCCAAAGCGCATAATAACTTGACACTGTTTGAAGACAGCCAGCACGGTTGTGAGGATCATTGTGAATAGTGTCTACTTGACCAATCCCTTCTAACATTTACCCCATCACTATGAATGCTATTATCAGTCACATACTGTCCATACAGTCCTGTTGGCTTCTCTTCCTCACAATGGTGGAATTAAGTGTTCTAAAGGGTCTGTTGCAAGCAGGTTTCAAGTTTTAATGTCACGTGCACATGCACAGTGAAATCCGTGGAGGTTTCTGAGGGGAGGATGGCTCATAATAATGTCTGGAACGGAGCAAATGGAATGGTATTAAACACCTGGAAACCATGTATTTGATGTATTTGATACCATTCCACTGATTCCTCTCCAGTCATTACCATGAGCCAGTCCTCCCCAATTAATGTGCCACCAACCTCCTGTGAGTGAAATGCCTTTCTTGCAAGCTCTAAACCCAACAATGCAGTAATCAATATCCATGTAGTACTAGACATACCACAAGGTAGAACAAAGCAGTCAACTTTATGTGTGTTCCATACCTTCTCCTATCTTCCCTTCAGTTAACTTTATGTGTGTTCCATACCTTCTCCTATCTTCCCTTCAGTTAACTTTATGTGTGTTCCATACCTTCTCCTATCTTCCCTTCAGTTAACTTTATGTGTTCCATACCTTCTCCTATCTTCCCTTCAGTCAACTTTATGTGTTCCATACCTTCTCCTATCTTCCCTTCAGTCAACTTTATGTGTGTTCCATACCTTCTCCTATCTTCCCTTCAGTTAACTTTGTGTGTTCCATACCTTCTCCTATCTTCCCTTCAGTCAACTTTATGTGTGTTCCATACCTTCTCCTATCTTCCCTTCAGTTAACTTTGTGTGTTCCATACCTTCTCCTATCTTCCCTTCAGTTAACTTTGTGTGTTCCATACCTTCTCCTATCTTCCCTTCAGTTAACTTTATGTGTGTTCCATACCTTCTCCTATCTTCCCTTCAGTCAACTTTATGTGTGTTCCATACCTTCTCCTATCTTCCCTTCAGTTAACTTTGTGTGTGTTCCATACCTTCTCCTATCTTCCCTTCAGTTAACTTTGTGTGTTCCATACCTTCTCCTATCTTCCCTTCAGTTAACTTTATGTGTGTTCCATACCTTCTCCTATCTTCCCTTCAGTCAACTTTATGTGTGTTCCATACCTTCTCCTATCTTCCATTCAGTTAACTTTATGTGTGTTCCATACCTTCTCCTATCTTCCCTTCAGTTAACTTTATGTGTTCCATACCTTCTCCTATCTTCCCTTCAGTTAACTTTATGTGTTCCATACCTTCTCCTATCTTCCCTTCAGTTAACTTTATGTGTTCCATACCTTCTCCTATCTTCCATTCAGTTAACTTTATGTGTGTTCCATACCTTCTCCTATCTTCCCTTCAGTTAACTTTATGTGTTCCATACCTTCTCCTATCTTCCCTTCAGTCAACTTTATGTGTTCCATACCTTCTCCTATCTTCCATTCAGTTAACTTTATGTGTGTTCCATACCTTCTCCTATCTTCCCTTCAGTTAACTTTATGTGTTCCATACCTTCTCCTATCTTCCATTCAGTTAACTTTATGTGTGTTCCATACCTTCTCCTATCTTCCATTCAGTTAACTTTATGTGTGTTCCATACCTTCTCCTATCTTCCCTTCAGTTAACTTTGTGTGTTCCATACCTTCTCCTATCTTCCCTTCAGTTAACTTTATGTGTTCCATACCTTCTCCTATCTTCCCTTCAGTCAACTTTATGTGTGTTCCATACCTTCTCCTATCTTCCCTTCAGTTAACTTTGTGTGTTCCATACCTTCTCTTATCTTCCCTTCAGTCAACTTTATGTGTGTTCCATATCTTCTCCTATCTTCCCTTCAGTTAACTTTGTGTGTTCCATACCTTCTCCTATCTTCCCTTCAGTCAACTTTATGTGTGTTCCATACCTTCTCCTATCTTCCCTTCAGTCAACTTTATGTGTGTTCCATACCTTCTCCTATCTTCCCTTCAGTTAACTTTGTGTGTTCCATACCTTCTCCTATCTTCCCTTCAGTTAACTTTGTGTGTTCCATACCTTCTCCTATCTTCCCTTCAGTTAACTTTATGTGTGTTCCATACCTTCTCCTATCTTCCCTTCAGTCAACTTTATGTGTGTTCCATACCTTCTCCTATCTTCCCTTCAGTTAACTTTGTGTGTGTTCCATACCTTCTCCTATCTTCCCTTCAGTTAACTTTGTGTGTTCCATACCTTCTCCTATCTTCCCTTCAGTTAACTTTATGTGTGTTCCATACCTTCTCCTATCTTCCCTTCAGTCAACTTTATGTGTGTTCCATACCTTCTCCTATCTTCCATTCAGTTAACTTTATGTGTGTTCCATACCTTCTCCTATCTTCCCTTCAGTTAACTTTATGTGTGTTCCATACCTTCTCCTATCTTCCATTCAGTTAACTTTATGTGTGTTCCATACCTTCTCCTATCTTCCCTTCAGTTAACTTTATGTGTTCCATACCTTCTCCTATCTTCCATTCAGTTAACTTTATGTGTGTTCCATACCTTCTCCTATCTTCCCTTCAGTTAACTTTATGTGTGTTCCATACCTTCTCCTATCTTCCCTTCAGTTAACTTTGTGTGTTCCATACCTTCTCCTATCTTCCCTTCAGTCAACTTTATGTGTTCCATACCTTCTCCTATCTTCCATTCAGTCAACTTTATGTGTGTTCCATACCTTCTCCTATCTTCCATTCAGTTAACTTTATGTGTGTTCCATACCTTCTCCTATCTTCCCTTCAGTTAACTTTATGTGTTCCATACCTTCTCCTATCTTCCCTTCAGTTAACTTTATGTGTTCCATACCTTCTCCTATCTTCCCTTCAGTTAACTTTATGTGTTCCATACCTTCTCCTATCTTCCATTCAGTTAACTTTATGTGTGTTCCATACCTTCTCCTATCTTCCCTTCAGTTAACTTTATGTGTTCCATACCTTCTCCTATCTTCCCTTCAGTTAACTTTATGTGTTCCATACCTTCTCCTATCTTCCCTTCAGTTAACTTTATGTGTTCCATACCTTCTCCTATCTTCCCTTCAGTTAACTTCTTGTCTTTACTTCAAGTTGTAATATATGTTGATTTGAGGTTGTTCATGTGGCGGGGAAGGGATAAATCCAACGAGCGTGCACACACACACACGCGCGCGCACACACATGCACACACATTCCTCTACAGTCTCATCATCCACTTTTTTTCACACATAAGGATGAGTGAAGAGCACTACACACACACACACACACACACACACACACACACACACACACACACACACACACACACGTGCACACACACACACGTGCACACACACTCCTTTTGAGGCATATAATAACATCTCAGCACACATTTACAGAACGAGGGAGCTCTTGTCTGGAGAGATGAAGAGAAGAGAGGGAGGAAGCGAGAGAGAGAGAGAGAGATGGAGTAGTTGTGGTTGTTGTAGATGATTATTTGCTGTTTATGCGAGGGGCCTGCGTGAGACAATCACTTCAAGTGCCCTCCAATCAGGGCCTGAGTACAGTGGCGAGGGGTGGGGGTTGGGGCGAGACCTAACGAACCCTCTACCCTCCTACCCTCGCTCTCCTCTTCTCTCCTCTTTTCTCCACTCCTCTGTCCACTCCGTCACTTCCCTCCACTCCACTCTGCAGTACTCTTCATTCCATTCCATTGTGCCACTGAGCCCAAGGGCAAAGCCCTCTCTCTTTCCTCCACTCTCCTCCTTTCTCTACCCCTCCCTCTCTTCTCCCTCTACACCCTCTTTCTGCACCAGGGGATTCAGGCAGCAAGTTTAAAGAATAAAAGGCCTCACTGAAACTTGTGTGAAAGAGAAAGAGAGCGAGAGAGAGAAACAGAGAGAAAGAGAGAGAGAGAGAGGAAGAGAGAGAGAGAGGAAGAGAGAGGAAGAGAGAAAGAGAGACAGACACAGAGAGAAAGAGAGAGAGGAAGAGAGCGAGAGAAAGAAACAGAGAGAACGTTTAGAATAAGGAGTCATGTGGCCTCCCCAGTGGCACAGCGGTCTAAGGCACTGCATCGCTTGAGGCATTACTACAGACACAGCTTCGATCCCGGGCTGTATCACAACCGGCCGTGATCGTGAGTCCCATAGGGCGGAGCACAATTGGCCCAGCATCGTCCGTGTTAGGGGAGGGTTTGGTCGGGGCTCATCGCTCTCTGGCGACTTCTTGTGGCGGGCCGGGCGGCTGCAGGCTAACCTCGTCGTCAGTTGAACTGCGTTTCCTCTGACACATTTGTGCGGCTGGCTTCTGGGTTAAGCGAGCGGGTGTTAAGAAGCTTGGCGAGTCATGTTTTGGAGGACGCATGACTCAGACTTCGCCATTCCGAGCCCATTGGGGAGTTACAGCGATGAGAGAGGATCGAAATTGGGGAGAAAAAGGGGTAAAATACATGTTTTTTTTTTTTTTAAGTTACCGGAGTTAGAAAAAGACAATGAAGGGGCTAATGAGAGAGATATGGAACGATAGAGCCATTTGTTCTCTTCTGACCGGGGTCATCAGTGTGTGATCTGTGACAACACTGTGACCTGCTCTTCGTGTCACCTCTGACCTTCAGCCCAGCCAGTACGACCAGGAGTTTTACGACCCGACCATGTTTGCTTACAAACGCGTCTCCAACAGTGCAATGACGCGTGTTTACCCCAGTGTTGAAGGCGAGACATGGTCCACCGGTCGCCCCTCGCTGTCCCTCTCGCTCTCCTCCTTGTTCTTAATGGTAAACTAACAGATTGTAAACATGCTGCTAGCACTTCTCTCCCTCTCTCTCTCTACCCCCTCCTTCCCTCACTCTCTCTCTCTCTCTCTCTACCCCCCTCCTTCCCTCACTCAATATCTATTTTTTCTGGGGGTATTTTTTAAACAATGTCCTTCATGTTAGAGTGGTTACTGCAGCAGAAGGACATCATTAGCGCTGTGGTTAAACTGTAATTTACACCATTAGAGAGGCAGGAGCCAATTTTATTGGCTAGTAAATTTCAGCTCTGAAATATTTAGACCATATGGCTCAATTTGTGTAATAACCTTAATTTCTGCACCCTTCAGGTCCTGGTGGCTGCTGGGCCTGGCTGGCTGGCGGAGTGAGGAGCGTACACACACACACACACAGACAGACACACACACACACACACACACACACACACACACACACACACACACACACACACACACACACACACACACACACACACACACACACACACACACACACACACACCACACACACACACGTGCTAGACAGTAGCAGTAGCTGCATCAGATTAATGCAGTGTCAGGTTGTCTTTGGGTGAATGCGTGCGAGCAGCAACCAGATGGTCCCGGGGCTGATGACTGTCAGGGGTCCTGATCTGATCAATCGCATGTATTAATACATCTCCCTTCACCAGGGGCCCCAGGGGCCCTACACACAACATCTGGAGAGGAGGGAGGAAGGAGGGAGGCGGAAGAGGAGGAGAGGGGTATTGTGTAGGAATGTATATGTCCAGTATTAATACATCTGACTTCATCAGGGGTCCAGGGACCACAACACAACATCAGGATGAAGAAGGAAGGAGGAGACGAGAGAGGGAGGAGGGAGGGAGAGAGGGAGGAGGGAGGGAGGAAGGAGAGAGGGGAAAGAAAAAAGGAGGGAGGGAGGATAGTGTGACTAAGTTAAGTGGAGAGTAGAGAGAAGAGAGAGGGAGAGAATGATGAGAAAAAGAGGGAGAGCTAGAGGGAGGATATAGTAAAGAGAGAAAGAGGGAGAGCTAGTGGGAGGATACAGCATGGAGAGAAAGAGGGAGAGCTAGTGGGAGGATATACCAAGGAGAGAAAGAGGGAGAGCTAGTGGGAGGATATAGCAAGGAGAGAAAGAGGGAGAGCTAGTGGGAGGATATAGCAAGGAGAGAAAGAGGGAGAGCTAGTGGGAGGATATACCAAGGAGAGAAAGAGGGAGAGCTAGTGGGAGGATACAGCAAGGAGAGAAAGAGGGAGAGCTAGTGGGAGGATATACCAAGGAGAGAAAGAGGGAGAGCTAGTGGGAGGATATAGCAAGGAGAGAAAGAGGGAGAGCTAGTGGGAGGATACAGCAAGGAGAGAAAGAGGGAGAGCTAGTGGGAGGATATAGCAAGGAGAGAAAGAGGGAGAGCTAGTGGGAGGATATACCAAGGAGAGAAAGAGGGAGAGCTAGTGGGAGGATACAGCAAGGAGAGAAAGAGGGAGAGCTAGTGGGAGGATATAGCAAGGAGAGAAAGAGGGAGAGCTAGTGGGAGGATACAGCATGGAGAGAAAGAGGGAGAGCTAGTGGGAGAATATAGCAAGGAGAGAAAGAGGGAGAGCTTGTGGGAGGATACAGCAAGGAGAGAAAGAGGGAGAGCTAGTGGGAGGATATAGCAAGGAGAGAAAGAGGGAGAGCTTGTGGGAGGATACAGCAAGGAGAGAAAGAGGGAGAGCTAGTGGGAGGATATAGCAAGGAGAGAAAGAGGGAGAGCTAGTGGGAGGATACAGCATGGAGAGAAAGAGGGAGAGCTAGTGGGAGGATATAGCAAGGAGAGAAAGAGGGAGAGCTTGTGGGAGGATACAGCAAGGAGAGAAAGAGGGAGAGCTAGTGGGAGGATATAGCAAGGAGAGAAAGAGGGAGAGCTTGTGGGAGGATACAGCAAGGAGAGAAAGAGGGAGAGCTAGTGGGAGGATATAGCAAGGAGAGAAAGAGGGAGAGCTAGTGGGAGGATACAGCAAGGAGAGAAAGAGGGAGAGCTAGTGGGAGGATATAGCAAGGAGAGAAAGAGGGAGAGCTTGTGGGAGGATACAGCAAGGAGAGAAAGAGGGAGAGCTAGTGGGAGGATATAGCAAGGAGAGAAAGAGGGAGAGCTTGTGGGAGGATACAGCAAGGAGAGAAAGAGGGAGAGCTAGTGGGAGGATATAGCAAGGAGAGAAAGAGGGAGAGCTTGTGGGAGGATATAGCAAGGAGAGAAAGAGGGAGAGCTTGTGGGAGGATATAGCAAAGACAGAAAGATATAGCAAAGAGAGAAAGAGGCTGGATCTGGAATAGGATGTGAGGAGTGAATAGTTGTTACTTTAGCATCTCTAGATTGGTGTGCAGTATGTGTGTGTGTGTGTGTGTGTAACCGCGGTCTGCCAGGCGGGCGCAGGGTTCTGGCGGACCAGACCGCCTGCGTTCTGTACCCTCATTCTATCCGATCGCCATGACGACCCCATTAATCATCCACACTGGCATGGAGAGGAGCTCCCAGCCCAGTCAGAGATCAATACACACACACACATACAGGCTTATTGCTTATATCCGTGGTTGATCTCCCTCTCAGTAGTGGACATTAGTGAGGAGAACATCAAACCATCTGCTCTGAAGGCTGTCAGACTAGAGAGGAGAAAACTACGCCAGACTACACATTAAATACACTGCTGATTAACTGCCAACTTCTCTCCCATAAACCTAAGAACTTCACCAACCTGTTCAACCACATAAAAACAGACTTGCACTGTTTTTAGACAAAAACATTCATGTTTAACTCATTTAAATAGGTTGGTGGAGTTCTTTATGCTAATTGAAGAGAAAGGGAGAGAGGAGGAGAGATGAAGAGAAAGAGGAGAGAGAGGGAGAGAGAGGAGGAGAGAAATGGACAAAAACATTCATGTTTAACTTAAATAGGTTGGTGGAGTTCTTTATGCTAATTGAAGAGAAAGGGAGAGAGAAGGAGAGAGGAGGAAAAAGAGGAGAGAGATGGAGAGAGGATGAGAGAGGAAGAGAAAGAGGAGAGAGATGAAGAGATGAGGAGAGAGATGGAAAGAGGAAGAGAGAGGAGGAGAGAGGGAGAGAAAGAGGAGAAAGATGTAGAGAGGAAGAGAGAGCGGGAGAGATGGAGAAAAGAGGAGAAAGGAGGAGAGAGGAAGAGAGAGGGGGAGAAAGGAGGAGAGAGGAAGAGAGAGGAGGAGAGAGATGGACAAAAACATTCATGTTTAACTTAAATAGGTTGGTGGAGTTCATTATGCTAATTGAAGAGAAAGGGAGAGAGAAGGAGAAAGGAGGAAAAAGAGGAGAGAGAGGGAGAGAGGAAGAGAGAGATGGAGAGAGATGGAGAGAGGAGGAGAGGAGGAGATAGAGGAGAGAGATGGAGAGAGATGGAGAGAGGAGGAGAGAGAAAGAGAGAGGAGGAGAGAGGAGGAGAGAGAAAATGAGAGGAGAAGAGAACAAAGAAAACGAATACGGAGTAGAGAATCAACTTGTGATTAGTGAACAGTTGTCTACAGTAGGATCTATAGACAGCAGAGTGTGGAGTCCACAGAGAAACAGGTGTGATAGCATAAGGCCAGAGGTAGAGAGCTACGATCCCAACCTCCCAAACCCGGCCCCCAGCCAAAAGACCCATCTGCAGCCTCACACACAGACATTTATTTTTATTTTACATTTTTATTTAACCTTTATTTAACTAGGCAAGTCAGTTAAGAACAAATTCGTATTTACAATGATGGCCTACCCTGGCCAAACCCTAATGACGCTGGGCCAATTGTGCTCCGCCTTATGGGACTCCCAATCACGGCTGCTTGTGATACAGCCTGGAATCGAACCAGGGTCTGTAGTAACATACATACACACACACACACACACACCAGTAGAACAGAGGTGATTTCATGAACATCCATAAACATTCGTGTGATTTGTAACCTTGCCTGAAGACTTGTCTTAGCTCCTGGCACTAATGCCTTGGCTTTAGCTCCGAGAATTAATAGTCTTGTGTCTATTTTTGTGTCTCTTTCGTTCTTTCTTTCGTTCTTTTTTTCTCAGTGAGCGACTGAGAATGACTTCACGCGCCCAGTGTCACAAATGACCATGGTGGCATTCTGGAGCGGTGGTGTGGTGTGCTGAGGGGATGATATCACAGAGAGGCATTGGCATGGCGATCTACTGATGTCAGGCTGTTTACTGAGCTGCCAGGTTACATTTAGACTGGCTGACAGGCAGCAGGGGAGGATCTGTGTGTGTGTGTGTGTGTTTGTGTGTGTTTGTGAAAGGCACATTTAGAGGTATTCTCCATGTGGGAGTGTTGGAGCAGACTTGGCGTGGAGGTGGAGGATTGTGGGAAGGGCCCTGGAGGACAGGAGCCCCTGGCTGTGTGTGTGTGCCTGGAGGCCACTTCACTGGCAAACAGATGGCACCAGCACCACAGGCTGTGACCAACACATACACGCAATGATAATACAGACACACATGCATATCGTGTGTGTGTATTGTCTTACCGGTACTGTCAACGCAGTAATAGTAGAGGTGTTGAGTGTGGGGTCTGTGTGCTGTTTTCTGTACACCAGGCGATACTGTGAAATCCTTCCATTGGGTTGTCCAGGCTGTGTCCAGTTCAACTGTACTGAGTACGCACCTGCCATCACACAAACAGATATTACATACAGTGAGAATAACATAGGAAGTCAAACATCACCTTTTCTTCCCTCCCTCTAATTCATCTCTCACTCACTCGTCGGTGTGACAATAGGAGGCGCAATGTCCTCTGGACCCGCCTCCATGGTGACAGCTGAAGCCCATTGGCTGCGAGCAGAGCCCCGGGAGTTGTGGGCAAGTACACTGTACTGGTATTGTCTGAAGGGCTGGAGTGCGTCGCTGGCGTCGATGAACTCTAGCGGCCCATTGGACCAGATAAACACCAACAGCTCCTCCTGCGTCCCCATTGGTCGCCTGGCAGGAAACAGGAAGAGCAAGTGAGTTACCCTAACTAACCCTGAGGTTGATCTCTAAGCCTTAGTTACAACTTGAGCGACAGATAGAGAGAGAAATAGAGAGCAATAGGAGAAGGGTTAAAAGATGGCGTTGAAAAGAGAAGAGAGAGAGGAGGAGAAAGAGCGAAAAGGGGCAAGGGGATGAGGATGGAAGTCTCTAATCGTTCCAACTGCATCAAAACAACATTGCGTGCGCGTGTGTGTCTTGGTTCACAATGTACACCTAAACTACAGCTGGACTTGATGACATAGCTCCAAACACCCCTCTACCCCTTCCTCCAGCTCTCACAAATTTAACCAACCGCATGTCTCCATCAGAAACCTCTGGATCTCAGAATCACAGATCCACTGAAGTCCCCAAAGTCTATAGCAAGCCCCCCTATACATACTGTATTAAGTGAGAGAGTCAGACAGTGTGTGTTTGGTCATGCTAAGCATGATCTGAATGCTCTACTGTACTCCTTCCTCTGGGATGAAATTCTTCTACTGAATTTGAGTAACTCCAATTTTGGTTTACCAAAGTCTGAAGTTAGGATTCTTCCCTCAGCCTGTATGCTAATGATGTTTCCACAGGACTTATCAAGGCTTAGATACTCTCTGACCCTGCATACAGATAGAAACCACTGGTCAACAGCACACACTTGACCTTGACCTTGACCACAAACAAACACACGCAGACAAACACACACACACACACACATGCACACACACAGGCAGACACATGGGTGCACGCACACAACACACACACCAGGCAGATGAAAAACTAGCACACTGGGTAGTCGATATGCAGACTAAACATACACATACACTACCGTTTAAAAGTTTGTGGTCAATTAGAAATGTCATTGTTTTAGAAAGAAAAGCCCATTTTTTGTTCATTAAAATAACATCAAATTGATCAGAAATACAGTGTAGACATTGTTAATGTTGTAAATGACTATTGTAGCTGGAAACGGCAGATTTTTTATGGAATATCTACATAGGCGTACAGAGGCCCATTATCAGCAACCATCACTCCTGTGTTCCAATGGCACGTTGTGTTAGCTAATCCAAGTTTATCATTTTAAAAGGCTTATTGATCATTAGAAAACCCTTTTGCAATTATGTTAGTACAGCTGAAAACTGTTGTCCTGATTAAAGAAGCAATAAAACTGGCCTTCTTTAGACTAGTTGAGAATCTGGAGCATCAGCATTTATGGGTTCGATTACAGGCTCAAATGGCAAGAAAGACCTTTCTTATGAAACTTGTCAGTCTATTTTTGTTCTGAGAAATTAAGGCTATTCCATGCGAGAAATTGCCAAGAAACTGAAAATCTCATACAACGCTGTGTACTACTACCTTCACAGAACAGGCTCTAACCAGAATAGAAAGAGGAGTGGGTGGCCCGGTGCACAACTGAGCAAGAGGACAAGTACATTAGACTGTCTACGGTAGTTTGAGAAACAGACGCCTCACAAGTCCTCAAACACCAGTCTCAACATCAACAGTGAGGAGGCAACTCCGGGATGCTGTCCTTCTAGGCAGAGTTCCTCTGTCCAGTGCCTGTGTTCTTTTGCCCATTTGAATATTTTATTTTTATTGGCCAGTCTGAGATATGGCTTTTTCTTTACAACTCTGCCTAGAAGGCCAGCATCCCGGAGTCGCCTCTTCACTGTTGACGTTGAGACTGGTGTTTTGCGGGTACTCTTTAATGAAGCTGCCAGTTGAGGACTAGACACTCTAATGTACTTGTCCTCTTGCTCAGTTGTACACCGGGGACTCCCACTCCTCTTTCCATTCTGGTTAGAGCCAGTTTGCGCTGTTCTATGAAGGGAGTAGTACACAGCGTTGTACGAGATCTTCAGTTTCTTGGCAATTTCTCACATGGAATAGCCTTCATTTCTCAGAACAAGAATAGACCGACAAGTTTCAGAAGAAAGGACTTTGTTTCTGGCCATTTTGAGCCTATAATCGAACCCACAAATACTGATGCTCCAGATACTCAACTAGTCTAAAGAAGGCCAGTTTTATTGCTTCTTTAATCAGGACAGCAGTTTTCAGCTGTGCTACCATAATTGCAAAAGGGTTTTGTAATGATAATTTAGCCTTATAAATGATAAACTTGGATTAGCTAACACAACGTGCCATTGGAACACAGGAGTGATGGTTGCTGATAATGGGCCTCTGTACGCCTATGTAGATATTCCATTAAAAATCAGCCGTTTCCAGCTACAATAGTCATTTACAACATTAACAATGTCTACACTGTATTTCTGATCAATTTGATGTTATTTTAATGGACCAATGTGCTTTTCTTTCAAAAACAAGGACATTTCTAAGTGACCCCAAACTTTTGAACGGTAGTATACGTATTCCAGGTGGACTAAACACAAACACGACACACACCAACACACACCAACACACATACAAAGCAGATTAGAAAGTCTCCCCTTAATCTAAATGACCTTGTAAACTAAGAGGTGCTTGATGATGTTATTACTATGACGTTATTGCCTGTGTATGAATGGTTACTACCTGTGTATGAATGGTTATTACCTGTGTATGAATGGTTATTACCTGTATATGACTGTTATTACCTGTGTATGAATGGTTATTACCTGTGTATGACTTATTACCTGTATATGAATGGTTATTACCTGTGTATGAATGGTTACTACCTGTGTATGAATGGTTATTGCCTGTGTATGAATGGTTATTGCATGCGTATGAATGGTTATTACCTGTGTACGAATGGTTATTGCCTGTGTATGAATGGTTATTACCTGTGTATGAATGGTTATTACCTGTGTATGAATGGTTATTACCTGTGTATGAATGGTTATTACCTGTGTATGAATGTTATTACCTGTGTATGAATGGTTATTGCCTGTGTATGAATGGTTATTGTCTGTGTATGAATGGTTATTACCTTTGTACAAATGGTTACCTGTGTATGAATGATTATTGCCTGTGTATGAATGTTATATAACCTTTGTATGAATGGTTATAACTGTGTACGACTGGTTATTGCCTGTGTATGAATGGTTATTACCTTTATATGAATGGTTATTACTTTTGTATAAATGGTTATTACCTGTGTATGAATGGTTATTACCTGTGTATGAAGTATGAGGTGATGAGTCCATTGGGCTTGTGGGGGGGGTTCCAGCAGACCTGGATGACTGTGGCTCCTGCTGCTGTCACTGTGGGGGGGTCCATGTCCTCTGGAGGGGCCTCAGAGGTACGCACATACACCCCCTCACCCAACCCACACCCATCTGACATGGAGAGACATGGAGAGACATGGAGAGACATGGAGAGACATAGAGAGACATGGAGAGACATGGAGAGACATGGAGAGACATGGAGAGACATAGAGAGACATAGAGAGACATGGAGAGACATGGAGAGACATGGAGAGACATGGAGAGACATAGAGAGAGGGGGGAGTACAAAGAAGACAGAATTACCCAGTTGTGTTCTAAATACTTGATAAGGTGAGTTAACTACGAATAATTAAGTATAAAACACTGTCTCTCAAGGTAGTCTGTCACTGGTCATTCCCAGTCCGTACCGGCTTGGCAGGCCTGGACTCTGATGTGGTACTGGGTGTATGGGTCTAATCCAGACACACTGAGGTACTGGTCCTGTCCCACCGTACGCATCACAGACCTGGCACTTCCTGGATTCAACAGGATGTTGTAATATAGAGGAAGACTGGTGTTGAACACACCTGAGAGAGGGAGGGTGAGAGTGAGAGAATGAGAGAGAGAGAGTGAGAGAGAGAAAATGAGAGAGAGAGATAGAGATAGAGAGAGAGAACATGACAGAGGATGAGAGAGAGAATGAGAGCGAGAGAGGGAGAGAATGTGAGAGAGAACGAGAGAAAGAGAGCATTCTTACTTTGTATTCCCATGACATCTCTCCTGTGTTTTGAATGCAATGTGGCTAGCTAGCAAAGTAACTCACAGATAAATATTGAGATGTGGCTTATTAGGTGGTTCCCTATTAGAAAGGCCCTACATGAAAAATACAGTTTGTGCGATGGGGGACTAATAAACCAGGGTGTGCTGGTTCTGTTCCATTGATCAGTGCTCTCTGATTTATCCTGCCTTTGGCCACGGACGCTCCCATACGCTGGATTTACTACGCCATTGTGGGTAATTTAGTAGGATCTGAACATGGTCAGATGGTCAAGGGGACAGTGCATCACAGAGAGACTGATATGGATGAGCACAGAGAGACAATGAACAGTCAGGACCAAGACATAACTGTCTATATGCAGAGAGGTGGGAGGAGATATGGGAGGTCAGGGCAGGATGCATCCCCTCTCACCCTCTGTGTACCTATTCTTTATTAGGATCCCCAATACGTCGATGTATGTGTGTGTGGTTGTGTGTGCGTCTGTGAGTGTTTGGCTGTGTGTGTATGCGGGCTTTGGCTATGATTGTCTGCCTGAAGTAATCCATCTAGAAATATTATCTTCTCATTATGTGTGTTTACTATGAGAGGGGCCTGAAATAGCACACAGACACATCAATAGGCAGGCTATTCTAGAGTCATTACAGGTTGATTCTAAAAGAGGGGAAGTATTGCCTGGTCTCTCACGCTTGGTTAGGCTGCTGGACCCAGGGTTTGGAGTGTGTGTGTGTGTGTCTGTACGTGCATGTGTGATTATATGCGTGCGTTTAAGCATGTGCGCGTGTGTGTGTGTGTGAGTGTGTGAGTGTGTGTGTGTGTGTGTGTGTGTGTGTGTGTGTGTGTGTGTGTGTGTGTGTGTGTGTGTGTGTGTGTGTGTGTGTGTGTGTGTGTGTGTGAGTGTGTGAGTGTGTGTGTGAGAGTGTGTGTGTGCGTGTGTGGAGGGGGGGTAATTATGTGTGGGGGTAAGGCGTGCGTGTGTGACAGATCGCTACTGAAGGGTCTCTCCTGGCTGCTGTGGCTGCCATTACCCCTGATCAGGCTCTGTGTGGAGTTGAAAGTGGGGAAGTGTAACGCTGCTGATTAGTTATAAATAATAGAACTTAAGGAGAGCTCCCATTGAACCTCTGAGGCAGCCTGGCACAGATCAAAGTACTAATACGGGCAAGGTGTGTGTGTGTGTGTGTGTCTCAGCAGAAGGCTACATCTGCTGAGGGAGAAAGCTATGAGGAAAGGTGAATAATTTAAATGTTTCATTTGTTAAGATAATCAGGCCATTCTCAATGCATCCTGGAACTCATGAATGCTGAATGACCTATCAGCCTATAGTTGGTGTGAATTATGGAAAGGTACCTCTGATGGGAATATGAACAAATTGTGTGTGTGTGTGTGTGTGTGTGTGTGTGTGTGTGTGTGTGTGTGTGTGTGTGTGTGTGTGTGTGTGTGTGTGTGTGTGTGTGTGTGTGTGTGTGTGTGAGTGCGGAGGCAGAGGTAGAGGCTAGTGGATTAGGGACATGAGACAGAGGTCACAAACAGCCTTATTGAGAGGTTGGGTGCGTCACATTTATTTTGTCATAGCTATGTTATGTATGAGCCTACAGGGCCCGAGCCACTACCCATTGGTGGACCACTGCATTAGGGAAGTCTTTCCCACATCATAAGTGAGGAAAGCCTGACTCCAGTACAGATAATATATACTTCAGCCAACTCCTGACTATTGCTGTCATGCCAGTCATATATGGCATGACAATGAACCAACATGCCAGTGACCTGGCTGAAACATACATATTTGGACAACCAGATAAGGGGAGTAGCGGGTAGACAGAGAGGGGGGTAGTCACTGACCTGGGGGTTTCCAGGAGACGAAGAGAGAGCGGGGGCCAAACACGGTGACGTTATGAGGGGGCGGGACTCCCAGAGGGGAGGAGACTGGTGTCTGGACGATGTATCGGTTACTCAAACCACTACCGCCCGAGGTAGTGGCCTCCAAAACTAACACATACCTGAGGGAGAGGAAGGGAGAGAGAGTCTGTAGTGTTACACGATGGGAAAACACAGAGACACACACAGAGACACAGACACACAGACACATAGACACACAGACACACAGACACACAGAGACACACACAGAGACACACACAGAGACACACACAGAGACACACACAGAGACACAGACACACAGACACACAGACAGACAGAGCCACAGAGAAGCGGTCCAACACATTTTTTCTTCAGATGATATATTATATACTGTAAACTGAGTGCACAAAACATTAAGGTCACCTTCCATTTTGCCCTCAGAACAGCCTCAATTCGTTGGGACATGGACTCTACAAAGAGTGGAAAGCGTTCCACAGGGATGCTGGCCTATGTTGACTTCAATGCTTCCCACAGTTGTGTCAAGTTGGCTGGATGTCCTTTGGGTGGTGGACCATTCTTGATACACTCTGGAAAATGTTGAGTGTGAAAAACCCAGCAGCGTTGTGGTTCTTGACACAAACTGGTGCTCCTGGCACCTACTACCATATCCCGTTAGAAGGCACTTTAATAATTTGTCTTGCCCATTCACCCTCTGAATGACACACATACACAATATATGTCTCAAGTGTCTCAAGGTTTAACATCCTTCTTTAACCTGTCTCTTCCCCTTCATCTACACTGATTGAAGTGGATTTAACAAGTGACATCAATAAGGGATCATATCTTTCATCTGGTAAGTCTATGTGATGGAAAGAGCAGTGTTCTTAGTTTTTTGTACACTCAGTATATACACTGAATAAGAATATAAAAGCAACATGCAACAATGTGAAAGATTTTACTGAGTTACAGTTCATATCAGGAAATCAGTCAATTGAAATAAATCCATTAAGCCCTAATCTATGGATGTCACATGACTGGGAATAGAGATATACATCTGTTGGTCACAGATACCTTCAAAACAAATAAGTAGGAGAGTGGATTACAAAACCAGTCAGTATCTGGTGTGACCACCATTTGCCTCATGCAGCGTGACACATCTTGATCAGCATGGTGATTGTGGCCTGTGGAATGTTGTCTCGCTCTTCTTCAATGGCTGTGCGAAGTTGCTGGATATTGGCGGGACTTGGAACACGCTGTCGTACACGTCTAGTTAAATGCGTACCTTTGAGAGGACTATACACCAGCTGCCCCCTTATATCCTCACCATAAAGACTATCCTAATATCCTGCATATGAATGTGTGTGTGCGCGTGCCTGTGAGTGTAATAATGTGACGCACTTAGAGAAAGCCTCCAAAGCCTCACATACACACATTCATGACATCAGAAGACATATTAGCCTTTAAAAGGCGGAGGGTCGCGGGTGTTCAGGCCTACATAAGCTGTGTAAGTGGGACACATTTAACATTGAAAGCCTTTAATTCTCTATAAAGTCCACACACACACATTAATAGCTGTACATTAGCTATTGTTCCAGCGCAGGCAGCTTTAAACAGGCTCATTACCAGTTACGTAGAGGGTTAGACCAGGGCACTGAAACACATTAAAACCACTGATTTGTCACTTCGTCATATGTTTCATATAGATACTGCAATAATATCACACAGAGAGAGGAGGGAGGGAGGGAGAGAGAGAGGAGGGAGAGAGGGAGAGAGAGAGAGAGGGAGGGAGGGAGGGAGGGTGAGAGAGAGAGGAGGGAGAGAGAGAGAGAGGAGGGAGAGAGAGAGAGAGTGAGAGAGAGAGGAGGGAGGGAGAGAGAGAGAGAGAGAGGGAGGGAGGGAGGGAGGGAGGGAGGGAGGGAGGGAGGGAGGGTGAGAGAGAGAGTAGGGAGAGAGAGAGAGAGAGAGAGGAGGGAGGGAGAGAGAGAGAGAGAGAGAGAGAGAGAGAGAGAGCGGGAGGGAGAGAGCGAGAGAGTGAGAGAGAGAGGAGGGAGGGAGAGAGAGAGAGAGAGAGGGAGGGAGGGAGGGAGGGTGAGAGAGAGAGTAGGGAGAGAGAGAGAGAGGAGGGAGAGAGAGAGAGAGTGAGAGAGAGAGGAGGGAGGGAGAGAGAGAGGGAGGGAGGGAGGGAGGGAGGGAGGGAGGGAGGGGAGGGAGGGAGGGAGGGAGGGAGGGAGGGAGGGAGGGAGGGAGGGAGGGAGGGAGGGTGAGAGAGAGAGTAGGGAGAGAGAGAGAGAGAGAGAGAGGAGGGAGGGAGAGAGAGAGAGAGAGAGAGAGAGAGAGAGAGAGAGAGAGCGGGAGGGAGAGAGCGAGAGAGAGAGGGAGGGAGGGAGAGTAAATATAGAGAGAGTTTATAGTAGCACAGTTCAGGGAGAAAGCAACACCTTACCAACAATATTGGTAAAGTGAAATGTGTGAGTGTATACGTGTGTGTGTTCCCGAAGGGGCTGACTGGGGGAGAGGTTAATACCCCAGTCATCACAGACACTTCCTTCTCTGGTGAGGTAAGTGACAGCTAATCAACATTGTCATAAATAATCAATGACCATCGAGCAGACCACTTTACACAAATACGCAGGCACGCACGCACACACACGCGCACACACACACACACACACACACACACACACACACACACACACACACACACACACACACACACACACACACACACACACACACACACACACACACACACACACACACACACACACACACACACACACACGAACACATCTCTAAAATAATAGGGCCAGTGCTCTCTATGTAATTACCGGTGCACGGCTAAATCAGGAGAAGAAAGGGAGAATGGGAACATTTTAGAAAAGGAGAGAGGGATTGGGACTGGAATGCCTCCTTGCAGGTTATCTGGAATTACAAAGTGTGTGTGTGTGTAATCAGGAGTTAGGAAAATATTTTGTCACACATGTCTCTTCTCCCAGAGGATGGGAGGTCAACAAACAGAGGGATGAGGGATGGGGAAGAGGATAAGAGGGGGGGAGAGGAGGGGGAAAAACATGTCAAATACACAACTGTTCTTGAAAACATAAACCATTGAATGATCTTTCGCTGTGGCATTACTGTGAGATGTGTGTATTCTCCCATACAGTAGGTACTGTACACATAGCCACTTTGCCTTCCGTTGTATTTGCCTATCATTGTCTATACAGTCCTCCTCATCATCTACTCAATGTCAACTCCAGATAAGAGCTCTCAGACAGGACAAAATAACTAATACATTGGAGAGCAATGTGACAGAGCCAATTCAGTTAAACTAAATTTAACTCAAATAAACTCAGAGCTCAGACTGATCTCCTGCTCCATAAAGAAAGAATGATGCAAGGTCTCACTACACGTGTCCTGTTAGTGTCTTTAAACTGAACCACATGCAATCTCACCAAGACTAACCTTGATTAATGAAGCTTGAATAAAAAGAAATGAATAAAAAAGATGGGAGTGTGTACAAACAAACAGATGATCAGATTGAGCCTGGTGGTTTGTCGTGTGTTTGATCGTCATCTGTCATACAGCAGTCAAATATTGATTCATTAAATTACACAAACACAGGTGAGTCCTGAGAGAAAGACAGATAGAATGAGCGAGCGTGCAAGAGAGAGAGAGAGAGAGAGAGAGAGAGAGAGAGAGAGAGAGAGAGAGAGAGAGAGAGAGAGAGAGAGAGAGAGTAACGTGGCTGGACTGATAGGATAGGCTTTATTATCATGACCCTGACACACAGAGCAGACATCATAGTGGAGGGCATCCTGACACACAGAGCAGACATAGTGGAGGGCATCCTGACACACAGAGCAGACATCATAGTGGAGGGCATCCTGACACACAGAGCAGACATAGTGGAGGGCATCCTGACACACAGAGCAGACATCATAGTGGAGGGCATCCTGACACACAGAGCAGACATCATAGTGGAGGGCATCCTGACACACAGAGCAGACATAGTGGAGGGCATCCTGACACACAGAGCAGACATCATAGTGGAGGGCATCCATATCCATATACTATCAGATGGATTGGAGCTAAACAGTGTTTTGTTGTATTACAATAGAGAAAACCCTAGTCAGTAGCTTTCTATCTGCTTTGGCTGTTAGTGGGGATGGACATGGGAGGAGGAAGTTATCTTTAGTCAGTCATGGTTAGGGGGTTCATGAGATGTTAGGTTTGTGTAGTTGCTATACCTGAGCTATAGATGTGTGTGTGTGCGCATGCGTGTGTAAATGTGTAGATGTGTGTGTATTAAGTGTGTGTGTGTTACCATACCTGGTGTTGGGCTGCAGTTGTGTGTCTGTGTAGTTGTTATCCTGGCTGTCTCCAGCAAACACAGTCACACCGTCTCGGAGTAGACGGTAGCTGGCCACATGTCCGTTAGGCTGTAAGGGCTGGTCCCAGTACAGCTCTACTGCTGTAGAGTTTACCACCACATGTCTAGGGCTGGACCACACTCCTAGACACAGAGAGAGAGGGAGAGAGGGAGAGAGGGAGATATATATAGAGAGAGAGAGGGGGAGAGAGAGAGCGAAAGAGAGAGAGAGGGAGGGGGAGAAAGGGAGAGAGGAGGAAAGAGAGAGATATATAGAGAGAGAGGGAGAGAGGGGAGAGAGAAAGAGAGAGAGAGAGAGCGAGAGAGAGAGAGAGAGAGAGAGGGAGAGAGAGAGCGAGAGAGCGAGAGAGAGAGGAAGAGAGGGGGAAAGAGAGAGAGGGAAAGGGAGAGGGGAGAGAGAGAGAGAATATTTTTTTATTATGTAACATTAACAAATCTAAATCAAACAAAAATGGAAACTGAAAATGTTTATTGTTGTGAGTGTGTATGTGAGTGTGTGAGTGTGTATGTGACTGTGTGTGTGTGTGTGAGTGTGTGTACCTGTGGGAGCGTCTTGCAGAGTGCGTCCTGTAGATGGCTGACTAGCTCCACAGCCCACCGCTGTACAGGCCACCAACACAAAGCTGTAGTCAGAGTGAGGCTGCAGACCTGAAACGCACACACACACCGTTACAAACAGACTTACACACACATACTGTACACACGTTCAAAGACACACTTACTTGAGCGAAAGAGAAGAGAAGAGCGTGATAGAAATAGTGAGACAGAAAGAAGAGACGGCCTGAGAGACAGAGACAGAAAGAAGAGATGGGAAGAGAGACAGAAAGAAGCGATGGGAAGAGAGACAGAGACAGAAAGAAGAGATGGGAAGAGAGACAGAGACAGAAAGAAGCGATGGGAAGAGAGACAGAGACAGAAAGAAGAGATGGGAAGAGAGACAGAGACAGAAAGAAGAGATGGGAAGAGAGACAGAGACAGAAAGAAGAGATGGGAAGAGAGACAGAGACAGAAAGAAGCGATGGGAAGAGAGACAGAGACATAAAGAAGAGATGGGAAGAGAGACAGAGACAGAAAGAAGAGATGGGAAGAGAGACAGAAAGAAGAGATGGGAAGAGAGACAGAGACAGAAAGAAGCGATGGGAAGAGAGACAGAGACAGAAAGAAGCGATGGGAAGAGAGACAGAGACAGAAAGAAGCGATGGGAAGAGAGACTAGAGACAGAAAGAAGAGATGGGAAGAGAGACAGAAAGAAGCGATGGGAAGAGAGACAGAGACAGAAAGAAGAGATGGGAAGAGAGACAGAGACAGAAAGAAGAGATGGGAAGAGAGATAGAGACAGAAAGAAGAGATGGGAAGAGAGACAGAGACAGAAAGAAGCGATGGGAAGAGAGACAGAGACAGAAAGAAGCGATGGGAAGAGAGACAGAGACATAAAGAAGAGATGGGAAGAGAGACAGAGACAGAAAGAAGAGATGGGAAGAGAGACAGAAAGAAGCGATGGGAAGAGAGACAGAGACAGAAAGAAGCGATGGGAAGAGAGACAGAGACATAAAGAAGAGATGGGAAGAGAGACAGAGACAGAAAGAAGAGATGGGAAGAGAGACAGAGACAGAAAGAAGAGATGGGAAGAGAGACAGAGACAGAAAGAAGAGATGGGAAGAGAGACAGAGACAGAAAGAAGAGATGGGAAGAGAGACAGAGACAGAAAGAAGAGATGGGAAGAGAGACAGACAGAAAGAAGCGATGGGAAGAGAGACAGAGACAGAAAGAAGAGATGGGAAGAGAGACAGACAGAAAGAAGAGATGGGAAGAGAGACAGGCAGAAAGAAGCGATGGGAAGAGAGACAGAGACAGAAAGAAGAGATGGGAAGAGAGACAGAGACAGAAAGAAGAGATGGGAAGAGAGACAGGCAGAAAGAAGCGATGGGAAGAGAGACAGAGACAGAAAGAAGAGATGGGAAGAGAGACAGAGACAGAAAGAAGAGATGGGAAGAGAGACAGGCAGAAAGAAGCGATGGGAAGAGAGACAGAGACAGAAAGAAGAGATGGGAAGAGAGACAGAGACAGAAAGAAGAGATGGGAAGAGAGACAGAGACAGAAAGAAGAGATGGGAAGAGAGACAGGCAGAAAGAAGCGATGGGAAGAGAGACAGAGACAGAAAGAAGAGATGGGAAGAGAGACAGAGACAGAAAGAAGAGATGGGAAGAGAGACAGAGACAGAAAGAAGAGATGGGAAGAGAGACAGAGACAGAAAGAAGAGATGGGAAGAGAGACAGAAAGAAGCGATGGGAAGAGAGACAGAGACAGAAAGAAGAGATGGGAAGAGAGACAGAGACAGAAAGAAGAGATGGGAAGAGAGACAGGCAGAAAGAAGCGATGGGAAGAGAGACAGAGACAGAAAGAAGAGATGGGAAGAGAGACAGAGACAGAAAGAAGAGATGGGAAGAGAGACAGAGACAGAAAGAAGCGATGGGAAGAGAGACAGAGACAGAAAGAAGAGATGGGAAGAGAGACAGAGACAGAAAGAAGAGATGGGAAGAGAGACAGAGACAGAAAGAAGAGATGGGAAGAGAGACAGAGACAGAAAGAAGCGATGGGAAGAGAGACAGACAGAAAGAAGAGATGGGAAGAGAGACAGAAAGAAGAGATGGGAAGAGAGACAGAGACAGAAAGAAGCGATGGGAAGAGAGACAGACAGAAAGAAGAGATGGGAAGAGAGACAGAAAGAAGAGATGGGAAGAGAGACAGAGACAGAAAGAAGAGATGGGAAGAGAGACAGACAGAAAGAAGAGATGGGAAGAGAGACAGACAGAAAGAAGCGATGGGAAGAGAGACAGACAGAAAGAAGAGATGGGAAGAGAGACAGACAGAAAGAAGAGATGGGAAGAGAGACAGACAGAAAGAAGAGATGGGAAGAGAGACAGAGACAGAAAGAAGAGATGGGAAGAGAGACAGAAAGAAGCGATGGGAAGAGAGACAGAGACAGAAAGAAGAGATGGGAAGAGAGACAGAGACAGAAAGAAGAGATGGGAAGAGAGACAGAGACAGAAAGACGAGATGGGAAGAGAGATAGAGACAGAAAGAAGCGATGGGAAGAGAGACAGAGACAGAAAGAAGAGATGGGAAGAGAGACAGAGACAGAAAGAAGCGATGGGAAGAGAGACAGAGACAGAAAGAAGAGATGGGAAGAGAGACAGAGACAGAAAGAAGAGATGGGAAGAGAGACAGAGACATGAAAGAAGAGATGGCCTGAGAGACAGAGACAGAAAGAAGAGATGGGAAGAGAGACAGAAAGAAGAGATGGGAAGAGAGACAGAGACAGAAAGAAGCGATGGGCTGAGAGACAGAGACAGAAAGAAGAGATGGGAAGAGAGACAGAGACAGAAAGAAGCGATGGGAAGAGAGACAGAGACAGAAAGAAGCGATGGGAAGAGAGACAGAGACAGAAAGAAGAGATGGGAAGAGAGACAGAGACAGAAAGAAGAGATGGCCTGAGAGACAGAGACAGAAAGAAGAGATGGGAAGAGAGACAGAAAGAAGAGATGGGAAGAGAGACAGAGACAGAAAGAAGAGATGGGAAGAGAGACAGAGACAGAAAGAAGAGATGGGAAGAGAGACAGAAAGAAGAGATGGGAAGAGAGACAGAGACAGAAAGAAGCGATGGGAAGAGAGACAGAGACAGAAAGAAGAGATGGGAAGAGAGACAGAGACAGAAAGAAGAGATGGGAAGAGAGACAGAGACAGAAAGAAGAGATGGGAAGAGAGACAGAGACAGAAAGAAGAGATGGCCTGAGAGACAGAAAGAAGCGATGGGAAGAGAAAGAGAGAGCGCCCCATATACATGGCCCTATAATGTGGGCAGCATCCCATCTCCATCTGAGTGAGGAAGGATCCATAGCGCTCCATGTTAAATGATGCATGCCTTAACTCAATAATGAAGCAACGTAAAGACGAGCGGTGACACAGGATAGGAACCACACTGCAATGACGTGATCTATTCTAATTCTAATACCTGTGTATGCATTAACACTATAGCACAGTCCTGATGATTTATTTATGTACAGGCTGTACATCCCTGTTGGTCTGTCTGTCACTCTGTTCTGTAGATTCATTTCAATATACTCTACAGCCCTCCTCTTTTAAACGGTCAGGGACAAACATGTTCAAATTCAGCACAAATTCAATTCACATTTTAAATAGAATGACTTATAATATTGAATCTGATCGTGTAACGTTGTTGCCTTTAAAATTATGTGATTAACAAATTAACATTCACATTTAAAATAATGTTTAGATTCTAAATTTAAGTAACTGAAGTAATTATTTTACGGCATATATAAAAATAACCAGCTAACCAGCTAATTTAGCAATATCATGTAAAACCTATTTACAATAATGACTTGACAAAACAAACGAAATGAATAATTGCAGACAATAAAACTGATATATTTATTCGGTATGATGATATAAACAGAAATATAATATCTTTCTTCCATCCTTCTTTTTCCAGTCATACAAATGCATGTTTGTATTGTATCATATTTCTTACTGTTCTACTGCAGTCAACAGAAGCCACTGAAAAACATCAAATAATAATCTATAGTTGAAATTCAGAAGAGACAGAGAACCGTGTCCCTACAGGGCCAGGCAGCGTGGTGTGCAGCAGGATATACGCCTGCACGCCTCCCAGTCATGTTGTTTAAACGGCTTCCTTCCTTCCATCGGCCAGGCTAGTTAACATGCTACACAGCCCTCCCTACTTAACCCAACCCCAGATCAATGTTCCCACAACGTTCTGCTGGGTTTGGGTTAAATGAAGAACTCTGTCAAGCATACTAAATGCTAGGGACAGCATCAGACCGGCAACGGTAAGACTTCACTACACAATGGAAGCAAGCATTGTGTGTGTGTCAGAGTGTGTATTCTAGCATTGTGTGTGTCAGAGTGTGTATTCTAGCATTGTGTGTCAGAGTGTGTATTCTAGCATTGTGTGTGTCAGAGTGTGTATTCTAGCATTGTGTGTGTCAGAGTGTGTATTCTAGCATTGTGTGTGTCAGAGTGTGTATTCTAGCATTGTGTGTGTCAGAGTGTGTATTCTAGCATTGTGTGTCAGAGTGTGTATTCTAACATTGTGTGTGTCAGAGTGTGTATTCTAGCATTGTGTGTGTCAGAGTGTGTATTCTAGCATTGTGTGTGTCAGAGTGTGTATTCTAGCATTGTGTGTGTCAGAGTGTGTATTCTAACATTGTGTGTGTCAGAGTGTGTATTCTAGCATTGTGTGTGTCAGAGTGTGTATTCTAGCATTGTGTGTGTCAGAGTGTGTATTCTAGCATTGTGTGTGTCAGAGTGTGTATTCTAGCATTGTGTGTGTCAGAGTGTGTATTCTAGCATTGTGTGTGTCAGAGTGTGTATTCTAGCATTGTGTGTGTCAGAGTGTGTATTCTAACATTGTTAACAACGTTAATGTGATATCGTTTGTTGCAATTCTGAGCAATTGTCTGTATCCATGTGTCACCAGTTCTAGGTGATGGTAAACTACACATAAAGAATATAAATATTACTCTCTACCCCATCATGCATCCATACTGTGAGTTTATGAATCTAAAAGTACATTTTTACACATATTTAATTTACTGATTAACACAATATGAAATAAAAACGTCTGAAGTAAATAACCAATCTGTGGTAAGGTGTAAATCTTGTGTAAATCATAAGAAGATCAGTGTAATGTTTCATATCGCTACGGCTATTTATTCATCATACATTTTTCGTCCCAAAGCTGGGACTCAATTAATGGCTGTTGAACACAGGCAGCAACCCTTCATTCTGTTGTATTTTAATTACAAATACTAAATCATTCCAGCTTGTGCCTCTTGTCCCACACACACACTCTATCCGTTGGATCCCCGCTCTCCTAGAACGACTTCCACACAACACCTCAAGGGGACACTGTTGTCCTGCTGAAAGATGGCCGACGTCCCATCTAAAATAAATAAATTAAGTAACATAAAGGGAGAAAAGTTCCTTCATTTTAACAGTCAGGCGGGCAGGCAGGCAGGCAGCCCAGGAAGTCCTGGCCAGCCCATTTGCAGTGCGGCGCTAACACGAAGTGAAACAACGCCGTAACTGACACCCAAATTGTAGTGTCCGGTAGGGGGGAGGAGTGCGGTAATAACATGTAGAAAAGTATTTTATTGACAAGCTGCCATTCCCTGTTTGCATTAGACAATTTGAGAGCATGATGACTGCACTATAGGCCCCCAAGTCCCTTACCTCACAGACCTGAGACCAAGAGAGAGAGAGAGGAAGAGAAAGAGAAGAGAGGCTTCTTGCTTCTGTTAACTGCAAAATAACAGTAAACAATATGATACAATATAAACATCTATTTTAATGAGTGAGAAAAGAAGGATGGAAGCCATTATATTTCTGTTTATATCATCAAATGAGTTAAAGACAGTGGGAAGGAGAGTGAGAAGAGCAGATAGTAGAAAGGAGCAGGAAGAGAGGGATAGATAGAGCAGAGAGAGAGAAAGAGAGAAAGAGAAAGAGGGACTATGTTTTCCTGCAGCATTGATAACACCTCTAAATAATTAAGAGTTCACTTCCTGTCAGAGGCTCCTTAATGTCCTGTCTGTCTGTATGTCTGTCCGTCCGTCCGTCCGTCCGTCCGTCTGTCTGTCTTGTCTGGAGGATTATGGGAGGACCCCTAACGTACTTCACCAGATCAGGTTTATACACACACACCTACACACACGTACATAAACGCACACACACGCCTTCTCCCCCACCCCTTTGCCCTTCTCCCGCTCGCATAATCTGGGATAAAACAGGGGGGAGGGGAAGGGAACAAACAGGGGGATGGGGAGAGGGAATTTGGGGGTCTCAATACTGAGTGTCCCCTAATCCCCCTTCCCCTTCCCCTCTCTCTCTCTCTCCCTCTTTATCCTTCTCTATCCTGTTCTCTGTGTTAACTCTGTCTCAGCAACATTTAGCAGCATTCAGTCTTCCTCTGTGACCTCATCAAACACAGAGGCTACCTGTTCTGAGGTAGCAGTGGGGAAAATCACAAAGACTACCTGTTCTGAGGTAGCAGTGGGGAAAATCACAGAGGCTACCTGTTCTGAGGTAGCAGTGGGGAAAATCACAAAGACTACCTGTTCTGAGGTAGCAGTGGGAAAAAATACAAAGACTACCTGTTTGGAGGTAGCAGTGGGGAAAATCACAGAGGCGACCTGTTCTGAGGTAGCAGTGGGAAAAATCACAAAGACTACCTGTTCTGAGGTAGCAGTGGGGAAAATCACAGAGGCTACCTGTTCTGAGGTAGCAGTGGGGAAAATCACAAAGACTACCTGTTCTGAGGTAGCAGTGGGAAAAAATACAAAGACTACCTGTTTGGAGGTAGCAGTGGGGAAAATCACAGAGGCGACCTGTTCTGAGGTAGCAGTGGGAAAAATCACAAAGACTACCTGTTCTGAGGTAGCAGTGGGGAAAATCACAGAGGCGACCTGTTCTGAGGTAGCAGTGGGAAAAATCACAAAGACTACCTGTTCTGAGGTAGCAGTGGAAAAAATCACAAAGACTACCTGTTCTGAGGTAGCAGTGGAAAAATCACAAAGACTACCTGTTCTGAGGTAGCAGTGGGAAAAATCACAAAGACTACCTGTTCTGAGGTAGCAGTGGGGAAAATCACAGAGGCTACCTGTTCTGAGGTAGCAGTGGGAAAAATACAAAGACTACCTGTTCTGAGGTAGCAGTGGAAAAAATCACAAAGACTACCTGTTCTGAGGTAGCAGTGGAAAAAATCACAGAGGCTACCTGTTCTGAGGTAGCAGTGGGAAAAATCACAAAGACTACCTGTTCTGAGGTAGCAGTGGGAAAAATCACAAAGGCAGAGGAGCAACCGCAGTCTCCCTAAAAATACAGATTCAATTTATCTCACTCTGTCAGCATGACGGCAAGATTCTGTTCAGATACCCATTTAAGCCCTATTATTTAACTTATATATTTTTAACATTATATTTAGAGGTCATGTAAATCAAATAGCATAATTGAAATGAATTTAAATGATAGCCTTAATTCTGTTGACTGAATTATGTATGTAATCCTCTAAATTGTGACTACAATACTACACACGTGTGAATACTTCCTGATCAACATGTCCCTTCCTCTTCTCCAGGGTTACAATGAATTTATTACATCCCAATTCAGGCCTTGAAATATCTTCATACAAGCTAAATATCCAGCATAATGTAAATAAATGAACGTGAAACAGTGCGGGTGGGGCATTCAGAGGAAGCATAAATAAAAGAGAATGTTCTCTATTGTAATGAATGAATAATGCTCTTACAAACACCCAATTAAACACATGATTAATAATAGAATCTATATAATTGTGAGCAATAACTCATACATGCCAATGATAGCAATACTTATCATCAATTCACATGGGATTTGGCACTTTTTTCTCCTCTATTAATTCAACAGTGATCGTTTCTATATTGTATAATAAAAGTGTATATTTCATACTCATACATGTGCAAATAAAATACTAGCCATAATCACAACAGATTTCTGTTTTGTTAAATAACATTTAATTCCATCCTTAACAGATTTTTTTTTAACTGCCCGTATTCTCTTTATAAAAAAAGAAGAGCTAGATGATTTTAAAGAGATAGAATATGTCTATCGTTCACATGAAGAGTGATACATTTTACTCTCGGTCTGAGCCATGTTTCTAACATTGTGAAAGGGAAAATGAATGATGTCATATTAAACATTAAACATGAGAAGCAGGCCAATTATTTCTGCTCATATTTCATGTAAAACGTTTCTTCATCCATCTACCTCTCCCTTCTTCCACTTGCTCTTTTTTCAGGTCCTTCTCTCCGTACCACCCCTGGGGTGTCACTTTAAAACGTACTAATAACTTCTGTCATTTATTTAGCGATTATTCATTACAATAACAAAGGACAAGGAGACAGAGTCTTTGTGTTACTTCGCACACGGTCACACAGTGGGTGTATGGGTGTGTGTACGTGTCGCCAGTGACCTGAGGGTTATCCTGCGAATAAGGTTTAAGGATTTAGTGAGGTAACTTTGCTCAACTCTGAGTTCAACTCAGGATAACCGGTCATATGGCAATGAATCCTTCAGAACGAACCTACTCTGGGGCAGGCTAACTCAGGGCTAACTCCATTTACCCTGAATGAAATGACTGAGCTGCGAGCTGAGGACTAATGCAATCAGATTCTCACCCTCATGCAAAGATTACGTCATCATCCCCTTCATTTGAGGAAGACGACTGATTAAATATTTATTTAGTCAAATGTTTTGTTTTTGTGTGTAATTTTTTAAAATGTTAAAATATATCACATTACACATTTAGTAATGACAAAATCCATTTTAAACTACACGCAATATAACACTTTTGTATGACTTAATAAAAAATATACATTACCAGTCAAAAGTTTAGACAAACCTACTCATTCCAGGGTTTTTCTTTATTTTTACTATTTTCTACATTGTATATTGCAAAGCTGTCATCAAGACAAAGGGTGGCTACTTTGAAGAACCTCAAATATAAAATATATTTTGATTTGTTTAACACGGTTTTGGTTACTACATGATTCCATGTGTTATTTCATAGTTTTGATGTCTTCATTATTATTCTAAAATGTAGAAAATAGTAAAAAATAAAGAAAAACCCTTGAATGAGTAGGTGACTCCAAACTTTTGACTGGTACTGTATATCCATAGGAGTTGGAAAAAAGGTGCTTGTGCATTGAAAAGCACAGCAAAGCACACTAAAAATTACATTAACGATAAGTAATAAAATAAAGACGGCACTTTTAAAAGCCTATTTCACACCATAGGCTTCTGAATTTGCAAGATATCTTTTCTTTAATTTTGATTTCGCACAAATGAAAATGTGTCAGTGACGCGCCCACGGGTTGACGTTTCACCGTTGTCTCAACGAGGAGTTCGGCGTTCGACATGCACGCGCAGTTACACGCCTGCTGGAGTTAGCGGCAGGCAGACGAGCAATATCCACCGTCGTCGTACGGATGAAGTCTGAGCTGGAATGTGAAGCTAACTGAAACTGGTTAGCTTTAGAAAACCCTGAATAGATCGAGCTTGCTTTGCAGGATACCCCTCTAGCAATCACACACACACTGTTCTGAGGTTTATGTTAAGGACACACACTCACACTCTGCTCAGCCCTAGGACACACGAATAATAGCGCCACTCTCCACAGCCACCTATTTAACATACGCTATTTTATATCACATTTCATGTTTGTCAACTCTTTGTTATTGTTTTACTCTGGTGCAGAGGTTACTACCTCCAGTGACGTGACACAACATTTGCATCGAAATACAACAGATTATTTAATAAAAAAATATGAATGTGAAATGTATGGTTCGTTTTAGTAATGTCACCAATAGGTGGGCAGGTAGCCTAGTGGTTAGAGCGTTGGGCCAGTAACTGAAAGGTTGCTGGATTGAATCCCTGAGCTGACAAGGTACAAATCTGTTGTTCTGCCCCTGAACAAGGCAGTTAACCCACTGTTCCCTGGTAGGCCGTCATTGTAAATAAGAATTTGTTCTTAACTGACTTGCCTAGTTAAATTTAAAAAAATATATATAAAAAATAGGATAATATCGGAAGGATGAGAGACATGTAAAGATACAAGACATGAGACAGACAAAGAGACAAGAGCAGAAGAGTACAAGAAGGAAACAGAAGAGAGGTAGACAAATAAAAAGACAGACAGAGATGTAGACAGGATGTCATCTAGAGAGAGAAAGACAGACAGAGATGTAGACAGGATGTCATCTAGAGAGAGAAAGACAGACAGAGATGTAGACAGGATGTCATCTAGAGGGAGAAAGAGAGATGTAGACAGGATGTAATCTAGAGAGAGAAAGACAGACAGGATGCCCTCTAGAGGGAGAAAGACAGACAGAGATGTAGACAGGATGCCCTCTAGAGGGAGAAAGACAGACAGAGATGTAGACAGGATGTCATCTAGAGGGAGAAAGAGAGATGTAGACAGGATGTAATCTAGAGAGAGAAAGACAGACAGGATGCCCTCTAGAGGGAGAAAGACAGACAGAGATGTAGACAGGATGTCATCTAGAGGGAGAAAGAGAGATGTAGACAGGATGTCATCTAGAGGGAGAAAGACAGACAGGATGTCGTCTAGAGGGAGAAAGACAGACATAGATGTAGACAGGATGTCGTGTAGAGGGAGAAAGACAGACAGAGATGTAGACAGGATGTCCTCTAGAGGGAGAAAGACAGACAGGATGTCGTCTAGAGGGAGAAAGACAGACATAGATGTAGACAGGATGTCGTGTAGAGGGAGAAAGACAGACAGAGATGTAGACAGGATGTCGTGTAGAGGGAGAAAGACAGACAGAGATGTAGACAGGATGTCATCTAGAGAGAGAAAGACAGACAGAGATGTAGACAGGATGTCATCTAGAGGGAGAAAGACAGACAGAGATGTAGACAGGATGTCATCTAGAGGGAGAAAGACAGACAGGGTGCCCTCTAGAGGGAGAAAGACAGACAGAGATGTAGACAGGATGTAATCTAGAGGGAGAAAGAGAGATGTAGACAGGATGTAATCTAGAGAGAGAAAGACAGACAGGATGCCCTCTAGAGGGAGAAAGACAGACAGAGACGTAGACAGGATGTCGTGTAGAGGGAGAAAGACAGACAGAGATGTAGACAGGATGTCATCTAGAGGGAGAAAGACAGACAGGATGCCCTCTAGAGGGAGAAAGACAGACAGAGATGTAGACAGGATGCCCTCTAGAGGGAGAAAGACAGACAGAGATGTAGACAGGATGTCATCTAGAGGGAGAAAGAGAGATGTAGACAGGATGTAATCTAGAGAGAGAAAGACAGACAGGATGCCCTCTAGAGGGAGAAAGACAGACAGAGATGTAGACAGGATGTCATCTAGAGGGAGAAAGAGAGATGTAGACAGGATGTCATCTAGAGGGAGAAAGAGAGATGTAGACAGGATGTAATCTAGAGAGAGAAAGACAGACAGGATGCCCTCTAGAGGGAGAAAGACAGACAGAGATGTAGACAGGATGCCCTCTAGAGGGAGAAAGACAGACAGAGATGTAGACAGGATGTCATCTAGAGGGAGAAAGAGAGATGTAGACAGGATGTAATCTAGAGAGAGAAAGACAGACAGGATGCCCTCTAGAGGGAGAAAGACAGACAGAGATGTAGACAGGATGTCATCTAGAGGGAGAAAGAGAGATGTAGACAGGATGTCATCTAGAGGGAGAAAGAGAGATGTAGACAGGATGTCATCTAGAGGGAGAAAGAGAGATGTTGACAGGATGTAATCTAGAGAGAGATTGGGTTGATGAGACAGACAGGGTTTCCTGGTTGCTCGCTGAGGGACAGTGGGGTCTCAGGGAGGCTTAACCCTTCTCCACCACCAAGCTCAGTGCTGGCACATCACAGAACCACCAAACACACACCCTGGCATATCCACACCCTGGCATACCGGCCTAGCACCGCACTGGGACTGCCTGGCATAAGCCACTCGCCAGCCCTTAAACATGCACAGCATCTACACTCTCAACGCCAGCACTGCCACACACACAAGACAAACCCATTGGGCTTGCTATTGCCAGCTTTGGCAAATCCTGGTATTTTCCCAGTGCTCCGAGCATTCTCTGTGGAGTGTTACTGGGAAATATCTCCAGAAAGCAGAGCGTTCCAGAGGAGAGGCCGGAACTCCCCAAACTTCTGACTGCTCTCAGGATTAACCAGGGAAACCAGTGAGCTTCCAAACTGCCCCCTTATATCCCAAACTCCTTGATCTGGCTGTGTCAAAACTACAGTCAGATTTTATAGCTATGCAGGACTGCATTGCTGATTGAAACATGCTTAATAGGGGCTAATGAAATACATGCTGTTTTTAAACCCTCGTAAGAATGTTTCAGATGAACTACAGTACATGTTCACTCATTAGATGGTTCTCCAATTAAACGTGTTCCCTGTACTTCATCGTTTGGATTGATCTAGATCTGACATTTACAAAAGATATAGATGAGCTGGTTAAGAAGCTAGGATTTAAAGTTGGCTTTTTCTACAAAAACAGATTGTGCCTTTCTCTAAACAGCTGGAAGCAGATGATTCAGTCAACCATAGTGCAGCTGCTACTAGTCTTTAACCTGTGGATGCTGTCTTCCATGGTGCTCTTTCATCTTGATGTTCTGCTGCCATCCAGGAAATGTAAAATATTGATTTATTTGTGGAGAAATGTAATCGTTTCTGTTTCTGGATGATTTGTGATGTGTTATTTGTGGGTTTTTGTATTTTTATGTGTGTATATATATATATATATATATATATATGTATGTATGTATGTATGTATGTATGTATGTATGTATGTAAGTATGTATGTATGTATGTATGTATGTATATATATATATATATATATATATATATATATATATATATATATATAAAATTATAATAAAAAATAAATAAATAATAAATATATATATATATATATATATATATATATATATATATATTAAATGATAATAAAAAATAAATAAATAACTAAATTATATATATATATATATAATTCATTCATTTAGTATTATTATGGTTTTTTTGGTTGTTTTCTTTATTTTTTGTATATTTTTTTTGTGTATACTGTGTATATTTATGTTGAATTATACAGGGTGCATTTGAAAAAGAGACCTAGTTCTCAATGGGGTGGCAGGTAGCCTTGTGGTTAGATCGTTGGGCCAGTAACAGAAAGGTTGCTAGATCCCCGAGCTGACAAGGTAAGAATCTGTTGTACTGCTCCTGAACAAGGCAGTTAACCCACTGTTCCTAGGACTTCATTGAAAATAAGAATTTGTTCTTTACTGACTTGCCTAGTTAAATAAAGGTTAAATACATTTATTTTTATATTCCCTGTGAAAATAAAGGTTAAATAAATAAAATTGCCTTTTCTCTGTACCCTCTCCTCCACCCTTTCCCTTAGCCTCTCTCTCATACCCCTCTCCTCCACCCTAACCCTTTCCCTTAG
>NC_138291.1:19665000-19715000 GCF_965601325.2 Salmo salar | reverse complement strand
TACACTACCGGTCCAAAGTTTTAGAACATCTACTCATTCAAGGGTTTTTCTTATATTTGAGATTCTTCAAATAGCCAACCTTTTCCTTGATGACAGCTTTGCACACTCTTGGCATTCTTTCAACCAGCTTCACCTGGAATGCTTTTCCACCAGTCTTGAAGGAGGTCCCACATATGCTGAGCATTTGTTGGCTATTTTTCCTTCACTTTGCGGTCCGACTCATCCCAAACCATCTCAATTTGGTTGAGGTCGGGGGATTATGGAGGCCAGGTCATCTGATGCAGCACTCCATCACTCTCCTTCTTGGTCAAATAGCCCTTACACAGCCTGGAGGTGTGTTGGGTCATTGTCCTGTTGAAAAACAAATGATCGTCCCACTAAGCCCAAACCAGATGGGATGGTGTATTGCTGCAGAATGCTGTGGTAGCCATGCTGGTTTGGAATATGACATCACCGACAACGATGAGAGAACTGGCAGTGTGGTGCCAGGACAACAACCTCTCCCTCAATGTGAGCAAGACAAAGGAGCTGATAGTGGACTACAGGGAAAGGCGGGCCGAACAGGCCTCCATTAACATCAACGGGGCTGTTGGAGCAGGTCGAGAGTTTCAAGTTCCTTGGTGTCCACATCACCAACGATCTATCATGGTCCAAACACACAAAGACCGTCGTGAAGAGGGCACGACAAAACCTTTTCCCCCTCAGGAGACTGAAAAGATTTGGCATGGTTCCCCAGATGCTCAAAATGTTCTACAGCTGCACCATTGAGAGCAACCTGACCGGTTCCATCATCGCCTGGTATGGCAACTGCTCAGCATCTGACCGTAAGGTGCTACAGAGGGTAGTGCGTACCGCCCAGTACATCACTGGGGCCAAGCTTCCTGCAATCCAGGCCCTTTATAATAGGTGGTGTTAGAAGAAGGCCCATAAAATTGTCAGACTCCAGTCACCCAAGTCCTAGACTGTTTTCTCTGCTACCGCACGGCAAGCGGTACCGGAGCGCCAAGTCTAGGACCAAAAGGCTCCTTAACAGCTTCTACCCCCAGGCCATTAGACTGCTGAACAATTAATCAAACGGCCACCCAGACTATTACTTTGTACACTGCTGCAACTCGCTGTTTATTATCAATGCATAGTCACTTCACCCCCACCTACATGTACAAATGACCTCAACTAACCTGTACCCCCGCACACTGACTCGGTACCGGTACCCCCTGAATATAGCCTCGTTATTGTTATATTATTGTGTAACTTTTTATAATTTTTTTACTTTAGTCTATTTGGTAAATATTTTCTTAACTCTTTTTGAACTGCACTGTTGGTTAAGGGCTTGCAAGTAAGGTCCACACTTGCATGTGACAAATAAAGTTTGATTTGATTTGGTTAAGTGTGCCTTGAATTCTAAATCAATCACAGACAGTGTCACCAGCAAAGCACCCCCACACCATAACACCTCCTCCTCCATGCTTTATGGTGGGAAATACACATGCAGAGATCATCCGTTCACCCACACCACGTCTCACAAAGACACGGCGGTTGGAACCAAAACCTCCAATTTGGACTCCAGACCAAAGAACACATTTCCACCGGTCTAATGTCCATTGCTCGTGTTTCTTGGCCCAAGCAAGTCTCTTCTTCTTATTGGTGTCCTTTAGTAGGTGGTTTCTTTGCAGCAATCCAACCATGAAGGCCTGATTCACATACTCTTCTAACTCTGGGTCTTCCATTCCTGTGGCGTCTTCATGAGAGCCAGTGTCATCATAGTGCTTGATGTTTTTTGCGACTGCACTTGTTCCGTATTTACTGACCTTCATGTCTTAAAGTAATGATGGACTGTCGTTTCTCTTTGCTTATTTGAGCTGTTCTTGCCATAATATGGACTTAGTCTTTTACCAAATAGGGCTATTTTCTGTATACCACCCCTACCTTGTCACAACACAATTGATTGGCTCAAACGCATTAAGGAAAGAAATTCCACAAATGAACTTTAACAAGGCACATCTGTTAATTGAAATGCATTCCATTCCTTATGAAGCTGGTTGAGAGAATGCCAAGAGTGTGCAAAGCTGTCATCAAGGCAAAGGGTGGCGATTTGAAGAATCTCAAATATAAAATATATTTGGATTTGCTTTTTGAATAATAGTTTTGATGTCTTCACTATTATTCTACGATGTAGAAAATAGGAAAAATAAGGAAAAACCCTTGAATGAGTATGTGTTCTAAAACTTTTGACAGGTAGTGTTAATATTATTTAAAAAGGGGAGTAGAATTCCACTCTCCGTGTGTATTTCCCTGGTCTATACAGATATGAATGAACCAGAGGGGAGATAGATAAGAGGGGATACAAGGAAAGAGGAAAGTGATTGACCCAGGGATTGAACCAGCTGCACTACAGCAGCATTTAAAGGTTTTACTATTTGCAAGGCTCATATTATATATGGTTGTATCTGACCAGCCAGTTGCTCTGGATGAGAATAGGTGCTAAATGACTAAATTGAAAGGGGAAACAACAACACCAAACAAAGCGTGTAAACTTTGCACCCGGTGTGAACGTTTAGTGAATGTGGAGCGAGCAAAGAGAATTACCTGGCAATCTGGTCCTCATGGTAGCAGGGATATCCTGGTCTAATAGAATGTCACTACTGTTTCCCTCTGCTGTCCCACACCCTGACACACTATTAGGACAAGACCACAACACCTAGTTACCACGCTGTTCTCCCCCTCCTTCCTCCCATCCCTCCCTTTGTTACATTCAATTCTTCTCTGTTTCTCCCTTTTCCCCATCACCCCCTTTCTCCTTCTCTCTCTGACCCTTTCCATTCTCTTCACTTACCCTCTCCCTGGTCTCTCTTTCTCCCTCTTCTCCCTTTCTATCTCTATCTCTCAACTCCCCCATCTCTGACTCTTTCTCTTCCCTGCACTTTCTCTCTCTCTGACCCTTTTTGTTACCTTCACTTCTTCTATCTCCCCCCTCTCTGGTCTCTCTCTACCCCTGATCTCTCTCTACCCCCCCTCTCTGGTCTCTCTCTACACCTGATCTCTCTCTACCCCCCTCTCTGGTCTCTCTCTACCCCTGATCTCTCTCTACCCCCCTCTCTGGTCTCTCTCTACGCCTGATCTCTCTCTACCCCCCCTCTGGTCTCTCTACCCCTGATCTCTCTCTACCCCCCCTCTCTGGTCTCTCTCTACGCCTGATCTCTCTCTACCCCCCCTCTGGTCTCTCTCTACCCCTGATCTCTCTCTACCCCCCCTCTCTGGTCTCTTTCTACCCCTGATCTCTCTCTACCTCCCCCTCTCTGGTCTCTCTCTACCCCCCATCTCTGGTCTCTCTCTACCCCTCATCTCTCTCTACCTCCCCCTCTCTGGTCTCTTTCTACCCCTGATCTCTCTCTACCTCCCCCTCTCTGGTCTCTCTCTACCTCCCCCTCTCTGGTCTCTCTCTACCCCCCATCTCTGGTCTCTCTCTACCCCTGATCTCTCTCTACCCCCCTCTCTGGTCTCTCTCTACGCCTGATCTCTCTCTACCCCCCCTCTCTGGTCTCTTTCTACCCCTGATCTCTCTCTACCTCCCACTCTCTGGTCTCTCTCTACCCCCCATCTCTGGTCTCTCTCTACCCCTCATCTCTCTCTACCTCCCCCTCTCTGGTCTCTCTACCCCCCCCCTCTGGTCTCTCTCTACCCCTCATCTCTCTCTACCTCCCCCTCTCTGGTCTCTCTCTACCCCCCCTCTCTGGTCTCTCTCTACCCCTCATCTCTCTCTACCTCCCCCTCTCTGGTCTCTCTCTACCCCCTCTCTCTGGTCTCTCTCTACCCCTCATCTCTCTCTACCTCCCCCTCTCTGGTCTCTCTCTACCCCCCCTCTCTGGTCTCTCTCTACCCCCCATCTCTCTCTACCCCCCCTCTCTGGTCTCTCTCTACCCCTCATCTCTCTCTGCCTGCCCCTCTCTGGTCTCTCTCCACCCCCCATCTCTGGTCTCTCTCTACCCCTGATCTCTCTCTACCCCCCCTCTCTGGTCTCTCTCTACCCCCCCTCTGGTCTCTCTCTACCCCCATCTCTGGTCTCTCTCTACCCCTGATCTCTCTCTACCTCCCCCTCTCTGGTCTCTCTCTACCCCCCCCCCTCTGGTCTCTCTCTACCTCCCCCTCTCTGGTCTCTCTCTACCCCCCCTCTCTGGTCTCTCTCTACCCCTCATCTCTCTCTACCCCCCCCTCTCTGGTCTCTCTCTACCCCTCATCTCTCTCTACCTCCCCCTCTCTGGTCTCTCTCTACCCCCCATCTCTCTCTACCTGCCCCTCTCTGGTCTCTCTCTACCCCCCCTCTCTGGTCTCTCTCTACCCCTGATCTCTCTCTACCTCCCCCTCTCTGGTCTCTCTCTACCCCCCCTCTCTGGTCTCTCTCTACCCCTCATCTCTCTCTACCTCCCCCTCTCTGGTCTCTCTCTACCCCCCCTCTCTGGTCTCTCTCTACCCCCCATCTCTCTCTACCCCCCCTCTCTGGTCTCTCTCTACCCCTCATCTCTCTCTGCCTGCCCCTCTCTGGTCTCTCTCTACCCCCCATCTCTGGTCTCTCTCTACCCCTGATCTCTCTCTACCCCCCCTCTCTGGTCTCTCTCTACCCCCCCTCTGGTCTCTCTCTACCCCCATCTCTGGTCTCTCTCTACCCCTGATCTCTCTCTACCTCCCCCTCTCTGGTCTCTCTCTACCCCCCCCCCCTCTGGTCTCTCTCTACCTCCCCCTCTCTGGTCTCTCTCTACCCCCCCTCTCTGGTCTCTCTCTACCCCTCATCTCTCTCTACCCCCCCCCTCTCTGGTCTCTCTCTACCCCTCATCTCTCTCTACCTCCCCCTCTCTGGTCTCTCTCTACACCCGTCTCTCTCTTCCTCCCCCTCTCTGGTCTCTCTCTACCCCCCATCTCTCTCTACCCCCCCTCTCTGGTCTCTCTCTACCCCTCATCTCTCTCTACCTCCCCCTCTCTGGTCTCTCTCTACCCCCCCTCTCTGGTCTCTCTCTACCCCTCATCTCTCTCTACCTCCCCCTCTCTGGTCTCTCTCTACCCCCCCTCTCTGTTCTCTCTCTACCCCTCATCTCTCTCTACCTCCCCCTCTCTGGTCTCTCTCTACCTCCCCCTCTCTGGTCTCGCTCTACCCCCCATCTCTCTCTACCTCCCCCTCTCTGGTCTCTCTCTACCTCCCCCTCTCTGGTCTCTCTCTGGTCTCTGGAGGGAGTGAGGGAGGGATGAAGGACCATCGTTAAGTGAATGACCCCCCCCCCTCTGGTCTCTCTCTACCCCCCATCTCTGGTCTCTCTCTACCCCTGATCTCTCTCTACCTCCCCCCCTCTGGTCTCTCTCTACCTCCCCCTCTCTGGTCTCTCTCTACCCCCCCTCTCTGGTCTCTCTCTACCCCTCATCTCTCTCTATCCCCCCTCTCTGGTCTCTCTCTACCCCCCCTCTCTGGTCTCTCTCTACCCCTCATCTCTCTCTACCTCCCCCTCTCTGGTCTCTCTCTACACCCATCTCTCTCTTCCTCCCCCTCTCTGGTCTCTCTCTAACCCCCATCTCTCTCTACCCCCCCTCTCTGGTCTCTCTCTACCCCTCATCTCTCTCTACCTCCCCCTCTCTGGTCTCTCTCTACCCCCCCTCTCTGTTCTCTCTCTACCCCACATCTCTCTCTACCTCCCCCTCTCTGGTCTCTCTCTACCTCCCCCTCTCTGGTCTCGCTCTACCCCCCATCTCTCTCTACCTCCCCCTCTCTGGTCTCTCTCTACCTCCCCCTCTCTGGTCTCTCTCTGGTCTCTGGAGGGAGTGAGGGAGGGATGAAGGACCATCGTTAAGTGAATGACCAGATTACATCAGTGTATTCCGTTGTCATGGCAGCAAGCTCCGGTGTGTGTGTGTGTAATTGATGTGGTTGTGTATTGGTTTAGGTTGGGTTAGGCCATAATTGGGACTGTTTGGCCAATCCAAACAGGTGTACAAACTAATCCACCTCACTCACTCAGGGCCGCTGTGTGTGTACGTGTGTGCAGGCTTGTTCTGAAGAATAAGTTCTAGACCATTCTCTCTCTCCCTACCTCCCTCCCTCTCTTTCTGTCAGTCCAGGGGTTTGTGTACAGGGCTAGTCTCCAGACAGAAGAGTGTGCTGTTAGGAACATAATTAGATCTAAAATTAGCCAAAAGCCAGAAAGACAGTTTTCATCTGGGCTTTCATCACCTATAAGCCACAGAAATGAATTATTGTGTGATATCAGTGGAGTCCCAGAGAGATAGCTGGGCCTCTGTTCTCTAGCCATTAAGCTGCTATCAGGAATATCATGTCTGCTCAGCACTCCTGAACCCACCAGAGAGAAGAGGAGAGAAGAGAGAGAGAGAGAGAGAGAGAGAGAGAGAGAGAGAGAGAGAGAGAGAGAGAGAGAGAGAGAGAGAGAGAGAGAGAGAGAGAGAGAGAGAGAGAGAGAGAGAGAGAGAGAGAGCCCAACTGGCCAAATAACATGGGTTCAGACATGAATACACCGCACCATGCTTTTCTGTTCGCTTCCTACACTGTAGGTAATGGTCTGTTATCCTTGTCTCCGTCTGTAGGAAATCAACCATAACACATCAACCTAATCTACATAAACACACTTCATAATGAAACATAAGATACACATGTGAATACAACCACAAACAAAAGACATCATAGGAGGGGGACTATGTACTGTGAAATATAGTCACACCCATAATATCAAGTATGAAGTAAAGTAATTATTTTATTTGAAGAAGGATAGATCAGATTTGATTCAGAGAAAGAGTTTGGCTTCTCTCTCTACATTAAGGGTGTACCTTGCCTCCTCTCAAGTGCTTCAGCTGGCTAAATTGGAGAACTACTTGAGAGTAGAGCGAATGGTGCTTAGTTCAATGAAGCCCTGGTGCTCCACTACTGTAAAATAAAACAAGACTTAACGTCACACTCAGGTGCATGAAACCATCAGAGCCTTGAAGATAGAATTAGAAATGTAAGCTACTAGAACAGACACGATTCCCTTATCTTGACGAGGTTAACCAACAGTAGAGTCTTTATGTAATGCAGTTCTGAAAGTTTTCTCTTCCTGAACACATCCCAGGTCAGGGTTAAAGTAGATATGAACTAGAGGGAAGGAATGCAGAACCATGTGACCTCTGAGGTGAAGAATATGGGAATGTGGCTTTGTCTGAAATAGCACTTTGTCCCCTATATAGTGCACTAGTTTGGGCCAGGCCAAAGAGGATGCTATTCAGACACATCCTGCGTCATGCAGCACATTGACAGGTCAGTGTTGAAGGGTCAATAAGTCAGAGTTTAGAGGTGAGGTGGCCCACCTGTGAGCTGTCGGTGCAGCCGGCGCTGTTACAGGCCCGGAGCCAGTACTCGTACTCCTGGAACGGACGGATCCCACCCACATCTGTAAAGCTCATCTCGTCTCCTCGGTAACGCTCCTGTCCGTCACGCAGCACCACGTAGTGGCTGATGTCACCTGGTGGAACGGGAAACAGACCAATGAGAAAGCACAAATGTCTGTGTGTGTGTGTGTGTGTGTGTATATGTATTGTCGAGGCTTACCATTGGGCTTGGCAGGAGCCTGCCAATGTAGTTGTACGACGTCATCACGGTCGCCTAGGCGACTCCAGTGGGGCGGGGCCACTCCCCAGGGCGTGTCTTCATTGGTTGTCACCACAGTGACGTTGCTGTAGCCACGCCCATAACTGTTCCAGGCCGATACTCTGTACTCATAGGTGGTATAAGGCTCCAAGTCTGAGTCTGGGAATATAGTTATAACCAGTTATAAACAGTAATAACCATGTAATAACCAGAATCAGTGGTCAATAATGAAGTAACAAGAGAAGACACATGACACAGAAAGTAGCAGTACAAAAAAGACCATACAAAAGATTCAGCAACATGACCGTAAAAGTCAAGTTATGCTGTTTCATGGGGAGAAAAGCAAGTACACACTCTACCACATAAGCAGTGAATATAGCGAGATAGATCCCTTACCGACCCACAGGAGAGCTTTACGGAAAGCAAACGTTTTCTCTGTTAGCAAGAGCAGTGGCTATAAACAGAGTCCCATGCCAGCATTAATACAAGTCCCAGTTTAGAGCAGTATACCCTGGACACCATTTGCAATGCTGTGTGTGTGTGTTAGAGCTGGGACGATAATCCAAAAATTACAGACACCGACATTGCCTTCCTCTTACCGAAGAATTTTGCTCACGTCAATCATTTTCAGTGATTTTACTACACAACGTTCTTCTAGATTGTTCTAAAACCATTATTTGATCATCAGTAATATTTGTAAAAAAATATTTTCACCTTTGTTTAACTAGGCAAGTCAGTTAAGAACAAATTCTTATTTTCAATGATGGCCTAGGAACAGTGGATTAACTGCCTTGTTCAGGGGCAGAACGACAGACTTGTACCTTGTCAACTAGGGGATTCGATCCTGCAACCTTTTAGGTTACTGGTCCAACGCTCTAACCACTAGGCTACCTGCCCCTCCAATAGCCTATACATTATGTTGATTCCTGCTATGAAAGTATCCGCTTGTCCCTGTTTCGCTGTCGACTGCTGTGTGAACGAGCCACTCACTCCCTCTCCCCACTGTGCACACGGAGGAAGGAGAGATGGATTCTGAGAAGCACAAGCGTGTGACCGTTGCTCAAAATGCAGTTGCGGGAAAAAGACAGTTTTCAAAGCAGCTACTGTTGTTCTCGTTCCAGAGAGGAGAGTCACGGCTTTCTGGGAGTATATCATGTATTTCTCACCTCTTCACATTGATTTCATGAATCCACTTTACAACCGGAGTAGGCTATGTAGTATGGTTTTGATGTAATTTGCGGTCAATATGCTACATCATGTAGCCTAGGTCTAGTGCTGGAAAGTTTTTGCAGGACATTACATTTACTGATAAATTAATCAATTAGCCTACCTGTCTACCAAGCAACAATATATTTAGAGTTAAAAATCTAGCTGTGTTTAAACTTACATTGATTGCAATTTGACTTTTTGTCCATATTGCCCAGCTCTAGTGGCAATGTTGTGTTTGTATTCCTGTGAAACCTTGACATTGCTGATTTTAATCATTTGTTTGCATTGTAGCCAGCGTGGCAAATTTTTGTGTTTCTGTGTGTTTTTTGTGTTGCATGTGTTTCTGTGGTATGAAAGCGTTGCGTGTGTTTGTAGTTTGAGTTGGTGTGTGTGTGTGTGTGGGGGGGGGGGAGAAACATCTGGTGGATGGCGGGGCAGCGACAGCTTTATGTTCCTCTGCCCAGATGGTGTCACAGCGTCGACTAGAATCACTCTCTTCTCCTTTCCTCCACACAATGCCAACACACACCCTCCACCACGCATACTGCCATTAGTCTTGATTAAACAGACGTAACTAACCAAATAAATAATCTGCAGAAAGAGTACACATGCAGACAGACAGGCGCACACACACACACACACACACACACACACACACACACACACACACACACACACACACACACACACACACACACACACACACCAAGGAATCCTTCACACACATCTAGTGTACGACAGCTCCGGTCATTTTCATAATTACACACAGGAATGCAGGCAAGTGGTGTTTAAATGGCCATCTTAAAGTTGTAATGATACAGAGGTGTTCGCAGGCCCACAACACCACCCACCGGAGACTTACAGCCATGAGCAAACAAGCAGCTGTTTCAGCACATGTGAGTGTGGAATGTCATGGAAAATGCATTGGTCTCCAATGTCACATGAATTTACACAATAATGTATTTTTTTGCCACAGCTACAACTTGCTCAGTAAGGTTGTTTCTGATTGGTCAAGACTTGAAGCTATTCTAAATCACTGCTGAGGGTGCTAATAAAGTTGTAGTGTTGAATGTAATGTACAGTAGTCATACCTGTGTACCTGTATCTATTGGCCAGTAGTCATACCTGTGTAGCTGTATCTATTGGCCAGTAGTCATACCTGTGTAGCTGTATCTATTGGTCAGTAGTCATACCTGTGTAGCTGTATCTATTGGCTAGTAGTCATACCTGTGTAGCTGTATCTATTAGTCAGTAGTCATACCTGTGTAGCTGTATCTATTGGTCAGTAGTCATACCTGTGTAGCTGTATCTATTGGTCAGTAGTCATACCTGTGTAGCTGTATCTATTGGCTAGTAGTCATACCTGTGTAGCTGTATCTATTAGTCAGTAGTCATACCTGTGTAGCTGTATCTATTGGCCAGTAGTCATACCTGTGTAGCTGTATCTATTGGCCAGTAGACATACCTGTATAGCTGTATCTATTGGTCAGTAGTCATACCTGTGTAGCTGTATCTATTGGCCAGTAGTCATACCTGTGTAGCTGTATCTATTGGCCAGTAGACATACCTGTATAGCTGTATCTATTGGTCAGTAGTCATACCTGTGTAGCTGTATCTATTGGTCAGTAGACATACCTGTGTAGCTGTATCTATTGGTCAGTAGTCATACCTGTGTAGCTGTATCTATTGGTCAGTAGTCATACCTGTGTAGCTGTATCTATTGGTCAGTAGTCATACCTGTGTAGCTGTATCTATTGGTCAGTAGTCATACCTGTGTAGCTGTATCTATTGGTCAGTAGTCATACCTGTGTAGCTGTATCTATTGGCCAGTAGTCATACCTGTGTAGCTGTATCTATTGGTCAGTAGTCATACCAGTGTAGCTGTATCTATTGGTCAGTAGTCATACCTGTGTAGCTGTATCTATTGGTCAGTAGTCATACCTGTGTAGCTGTATCTATTGGTCAGTAGTCATACCTGTGTAGCTGTATCTATTGGTCAGTAGTCATACCTGTGTAGCTGTATCTATTGGCCAGTAGTCATACCTGTGTAGCTGTATCTATTGGTCAGTAGTCATACCAGTGTAGCTGTATCTATTGGTCAGTAGTCATACCTGTGTAGCTGTATCTATTGGCCAGTAGTCATACCTGTGTAGCTGTATCTATTGGTCAGTAGTCATACCTGTGTAGCTGTATCTATTGGCCAGTAGTCATACCAGTGTAGCTGTATCTATTGGTCAGTAGTCATACCTGTGTAGCTGTATCTATTGGCCAGTAGTCATACCTGTGTAGCTGTATCTATTGGTCAGTAGTCATACCTGTGTAGCTGTATCTATTGGTCAGTAGTCATACCTGTGTAGCTGTATCTATTGGCCAGTAGTCATACCAGTGTAGCTGTATCTATTGGTCAGTAGTCATACCTGTGTAGCTGTATCTATTGGTCAGTAGTCATACCAGTGTAGCTGTATCTATTGGCCAGTAGTCATACCTGTGTAGCTGTATCTATTGGCCACTCCACTGTAGATCAAATCTTCTTGGGAGGAGCAGAGGCCTGGATCAGACTGTTCCAAAGGAGTGTGTGTGGTCAGGGGGGTGTGTGAGGTCATGAGTGTGTGTGTAGTTCGCGGAGAGTTTAGCGTTGTGGTTTCAGGTGTGTGTGTGGTGTGGAGTGTGTGTGTAGCGAGGACCCAGGTACAGATGTAGAGAGACGGGTTGAAGGAACAGGACCCACAGTAGGCTGTGGAGGCAGCAGACACTGAACACAGAGTACTGGGAGAACACTGGGCCTGGAAAGGAGACAACACACTGCAGTTAGACATACACACACACACACACACACACACACACACTCACACTCACACACACACACACACACACACACACACACACACACACACACACACACACACACACACACACACACACACACACACACACACACACACACACACACAGAGTACTGGGAGAACACTGGGCCTGGAAAGGAGACAACACACTGCAGTTAGACATACACACACACACACACACACACACACACACACACACACACACACACACACCACACACACAGAGACACGCACGCACGCACGCACACACACACACACACACACACACACACACACACACACACACACACACACACACACACACACACACACACACACACACACACACACACACACACACACACACACACACACACACACACACACACACACGTTTGTTTTAATATCCTTGTGGGGACCTAACAATTTATTCCCATTCAAAATCCTATTTTCCCTAACCCCTAACCCTAACCCTTAACCTAACTTTAACCCTAACCCCAAACACTAACCCTAAACCTAAGTCTAACTCCTAACCCTAAATTGTAACACTAACCCTAACCTCTAAGCCTAAAATATCCTTCTCCTATCCATGTGGGGACTTCTGATCCATATTTGTATTTCACTGTGTCTAGTATTCATATGACTGTATATACAGTATGTATGTTTATGTATGTTACCATTAACTGTAACTAAGCCATGGTATGGTATGTATATACCGGGTGGTTTCTTCAGGAAGCCATGTGTGTGAACATGTGTGTGTGTGTAGCGTGGCTGCTGCCTTAATGACATCATTAGGATAATGACAGTTCCTCCCCAGTCCTCTCCTCTCTCTCTCTTCTCCTCCTCTTACCTTTCTTGCTCTCATGCTGGGATAGGAACACACTATCACAGCCTGGGAGCAACTGATAAATGTGCTATGGCTCAGGTCCCCGACTCCTGACGAGTGTGTGTGTGCGCATGTGTGTGTGTTCAGATATATAGATATAGATATACATTCAGACCTGCTGTCATCCCACATGGCTACGACAAAGTCCAATATACACTGCATGACCAAAAGTATGTGGACACCTGCTCATCGAACATCTCATTCCAAAATCATGGGCATTAATATGGAGTTGGTCCCCCCTTATCTGCTATAAGAGGCTTTCCACTAGATGTTGGAACATTGCTGCCTGGACTGGCTTCCATTCAGCCACAAGAGCATTAGTGAGGTCGGGCACTGTTGTTGGGCGATTAGGCCTGGCTCGCAGTCGGCGTTCCAATTCATCCCAAAGGTGATAGATGGGGTTGAGGTCAGGGCTCTGTGCAGGCCAGTCAAGTTCTTCCACACCAATCTTGACAAACCATTTCTGTATGGGCCTCGCTTTGTGCAGGGAGGCGTTCTCATGCTGAAACAGGAACGGGCCTTTCCCAAACTGTTGCCACAAAGTTGGAAGTGCAGAATCGTCTATAATGTCATTATAAACTGTAGCGTTAAGATTTATTATTCTTCCTCCACCAAACTTTACAGTTGTCACTATGCAGTTGGGCAGGTAGCGTTCTCCTGCATCCGCCAAACCCAGATTCATCCGTAAGACTGCCAGATGGTGAAGCGTGATTCATCACTCCAGAGAATGTGTTTCCACTGCTCCAGAGTCCAATAGCGGCGAGCTTCACACCACTCACACCAGCCGACGCTTGGCATTGCGCATGGTGATCTTAGGCTTGTGTGAGGCTGCTCAGCCATGGAAACCCATTTCATGAAACTCCCGACGAACAGTTCTTATGCTAACGTTGCTTCCAGAGGCAGTTTGGAACTCAGTAGTGAGTGTTACAACCATGGACAGACAATTTTTGTATGGCGAACCACTTCGTGGCTGGGCTCCTAGACGTTTCCACTTCACAATAACAGCCCTTCCAGTTGACCGGGGCAGCTCTAGCAGGGCTTGTTAGACTTGTTGACTTGTTGGAAAGGTGGCATCCTATGACGGTGCTACGTTGAAAGTCACTGAGCTCTTCAGTAAGGCCATTCGACTGCCAGTGTTTGTCTATGGAGATTGCATGGCTGTGTGCTCGATTTCATACATCTGTCGCTGAAATAGCCAAATCCCCTAATTTGAAGGGGTGTTCACATACTTTTGTATTTATAATGTATCTACTTTAATCCATGATTACATGAATAATGATTGATAATACACTAAATGCTAAGCAATTTCTAGAAGTCAGGTAGAGACACATACAGTATAGTATGTACACTACTACAGATACAACCTCCCCACCCCCTACACAGAGTCATAGACAGATGACTCTGCCTCTTTACCTCCGTCACTAGTCCAGATGACACTCTGTCATAGACAGATGACTCTGCCTCCTTACCTCCTTACCTCCGTCACTAGTCCAGATGACACTCTGTCAAAGACAGATGACTCTGCCTCCTTACCTCCGTCACTAGTCCAGATGACACTCTGTCATAGACAGATGACTCTGCCTCCTTACCTCCTTACCTCCGTCACTAGTCCAGATGACACTGTCATAGACAGATGACTCTGCCTCCTTACCTCAGTCACTAGTCCAGATGACACTCTGTCATAGACAGATGACTCTGCCTCCTTACCTCCTTACCTCCGTCACTAGTCCAGATGACACTGTCATAGACAGATGACTCTGCCTCCTTACCTCCTTCACTAGTCCAGATGACACTGTCATAGACAGATGACTCTGCCTCCTTACCTCCTTACCTCCGTCACTAGTCCAGATGACACTCTGTCATAGACAGATGACTCTGCCTCCTTACCTCCTTACCTCCGTCACTAGTCCAGTAGACACTGTCATAGACAGATGACTCTGCCTCCTTACCTCCTTACCTCCGTCACTAGTCCAGATGACACTCTGTCATAGACAGATGACTCTGCCTCCTTACCTCCGTCACTAGTCCAGATGACACTCTGTCATAGACAGATGACTCTGCCTCCTTACCTCCTTACCTCCGTCACTAGTCCAGATGACACTATCATAGACAGATGACTCTGCCTCCTTACCTCCTTACCTCCGTCACTAGTCCAGATGACACTGTCATAGACAGATGACTCTGCCTCCTTACCTCCTTCACTAGTCCAGATGACACTGTCATAGACAGATGACTCTGCCTCCTTACCTCCTTACCTCCGTCACTAGTCCAGATGACACTCTGTCATAGACAGATGACTCTGCCTCCTTACCTCCTTACCTCCGTCACTAGTCCAGATGACACTGTCATAGACAGATGACTCTGCCTCCTTACCTCCTTCACTAGTCCAGATGACACTCTGTCATAGACAGATGACTCTGCCTCCTTACCTCCGTCACTAGTCCAGATGACACTCTGTCATAGACAGATGACTCTGCCTCCTTACCTCCTTACCTCCGTCACTAGTCCAGATGACACTGTCATAGACAGATGACTCTGGCTCCTTACCTCCGTCACTAGTCCAGATGACACTGTCATAGACAGATGACTCTGCCTCCTTACCTCCTTACCTCCGTCACTAGTCCAGATGACACTGTCATAGACAGATGACTCTGCCTCCTTACCTCCTTCACTAGTCCAGATGACACTGTCATAGACAGATGACTCTGCCTCCTTACCTCCTTACCTCCTTCACTAGTCCAGATGACACTGTCATAGACAGATGACTCTGCCTCCTTACCTCCTTACCTCCGTCACTAGTCCAGATGACACTCTGTCATAGACAGATGACTCTGCCTCCTTACCTCCGTCACTAGTCCAGATGGCACTCTGTCATAGACAGATGACTCTGCCTCCTTACCTCCGTCACTAGTCCAGATGACACTCTGTCATAGACAGATGACTCTGCCTCCTTACCTCCGTCACTAGTCCAGATGACACTCTGTCATAGACAGATGACTCTGCCTCCTTACCTCCTTACCTCCGTCACTAGTCCAGATGACACTGTCATAGACAGATGACTCTGCCTCCTTACCTCCTTCACTAGTCCAGATGACACTGTCATAGACAGATGACTCTGCCTCCTTACCTCCGTCACTAGTCCAGATGACACTCTGTCATAGACAGATGACTCTGCCTCCTTACCTCCTTACCTCCGTCACTAGTCCAGATGACACTCTGTCATAGACAGATGACTCTGCCTCCTTACCTCCGTCACTAGTCCAGATGACACTGTCATAGACAGATGACTCTGCCTCCTTACCTCCTTACCTCCGTCACTAGTCCAGATGACACTCTGTCATAGACAGATGACTCTGCCTCCTTACCTCCGTCACTAGTCCAGATGACACTCTGTCATAGACAGATGACTCTGCCTCCTTACCTCCTTACCTCCGTCACTAGTCCAGATGACACTCTGTCATAGACAGATGACTCTGCCTCCTTACCTCCGTCACTAGTCCAGATGACACTCTGTCATCGACAGATGACTCTGCCTCCTTACCTCCGTCACTAGTCCAGATGACACTGTCATAGACAGATGACTCTGCCTCCTTACCTCCTTACCTCCGTCACTAGTCCAGATGACACTCTGTCATAGACAGATGACTCTGCCTCCTTACCTCCGTCACTAGTCCAGATGACACTCTGTCATAGACAGATGACTCTGCCTCCTTACCTCCTTACCTCCGTCACTAGTCCAGATGACACTGTCATAGACAGATGACTCTGCCTCCTTACCTCCGTCACTAGTCCAGATGACACTCTGTCATAGACAGATGACTCTGCCTCCTTACCTCCTTACCTCCGTCACTAGTCCAGATGACACTCTGTCATAGACAGATGACTCTGCCTCCTTACCTCCTTACCTCCGTCACTAGTCCAGATGACACTCTGTCATAGACAGATGACTCTGCCTCCTTACCTCCGTCACTAGTCCAGATGACACTGTCATAGACAGATGACTCTGCCTCCTTACCTCCTTACCTCCGTCACTAGTCCAGATGACACTGTCATAGACAGATGACTCTGCCTCCTTACCTCCTTACCTCCGTCACTAGTCCAGATGACACTCTGTCATAGACAGATGACTCTGCCTCCTTACCTCCTTACCTCCGTCACTAGTCCAGATGACACTGTCATAGACAGATGACTCTGCCTCCTTACCTCCGTCACTAGTCCAGATGACACTCTGTCATAGACAGATGACTCTGCCTCCTTACCTCCTTACCTCCGTCACTAGTCCAGATGACACTCTGTCATAGACAGATGACTCTGCCTCCTTACCTCCGTCACTAGTCCAGATGACACTCTGTCATAGACAGATGACTCTGCCTCCTTACCTCCGTCACTAGTCCAGATGACACTGTCATAGACAGATGACTCTGCCTCCTTACCTCCTTACCTCCGTCACTAGTCCAGATGACACTCTGTCATAGACAGATGACTCTGCCTCCTTACCTCCTTACCTCCGTCACTAGTCCAGATGACACTGTCATAGACAGATGACTCTGCCTCCTTACCTCCTTCACTAGTCCAGATGACACTCTGTCAGCACACACATGTCTGTGGGGGTTGTAGCCCACTCCGTTACAGCACTCCTCTTCCTGGTTGATGACCTCTGACCCGCAGCACTGCAAATGAACCGTTCCGTTACCAGCAGGATGCATTCTAGGAAAACCATCATGGCCAACACAGCAGAGCGATGTGGAGGAGTTCAAATAGTCCTCCCCACAGCAGGACAGACCTGGGGGTACACACACACACACACACACACACACACACACACACACACACACACACACACACACACACACACACACACACACACACACACACACACACACACACACACACACCACACACACACACACACACACACACACACACCATCAGTGAAGAGGACTCAGTTTCAGACTGAACTGAAACGAACCATCTTAACTAAATCACCAAAATAAAGTGTCTTCTTCTGTGTGTCTGTCTGTGTGTCTGTCTGTTTGTCTGTTTGTCTGTCTGTCTGTGTGTGTGTGTGTGTCTGTCTGTGTGTGTGTGTCTGTCTGTGTGTCTGTCTGTTTGTCTGTCTGTGTCTGTGTGTGTGTGTGTGTCTGTCTGTCTGTGTGTGTGTGTGTGTGTCTGTCTGTGTGTGTGTGTGTCTGTGTGTCTGTGTGTGTGTCTGTGCATGTGTGTGTGTGTGTGTGTGTATCCCAGTGTATCTAACCACCCTGTGACAGTAGACATCCTCCCTGGGACTCCCTGAAATGTGTTGTCAAAACTGTGACACATGCGCTGTGTACGTGGTCCTGTGTGGCTCAGTTGGTAGAGCATGGTGTTTGCAACGCCAGGGTTGTGGGTTTGATTCCCACGGGGGACCAGTACGGAGAAAAAATTTATGAAATGTATGCATTCACTACTGTAAGTCGCTCTGGATAAGAGCTTCTGCTAAATGACTAAAATGTAAAACATGTACGTCATTTGTGTAGTTTGCGTGTTGCTGAGCCTGCCTGCTGCCACACGTCCACCGCCATTACCCATCAACCCTCTCTCCTGCTCATTGTCAGCCACTTTTCATCCCTCTATTCTTCTTCCTATGTCTCCCTAGCGTTCTCTCCTTTTCTATTTCTCCCTCCCTCCCTCCCTCCCTCCCTCCCCCCTCCCTCCCTCCCTCCCTCTCTCTCTTTCTTCTATCTTTCATTCATTCGTTCATTCGTTCATTCTCCCTCCCTCCCTCCCTCCCTCCCTCCCTCCCTCCCTCCCTCCCTCCCTCCCTCCCTCCCTCCCTCCCTCCCTCCCTCTTCTATCTTTCGTTCGCTCTTCTCTCTCTCTCCCTCCTCCCTCCCTCTCTCCCTCTTCTATCTTTCGTTCGTTCGTTCGTTCGCTCCCTCCCTCCCTCCCTCCCTCCCTCCCTCCCTCCCTCCCTCCCTCCCTCCCTCCCTCCCTCCCTCCCTCCCTCCCTCCCTCCCCCCTCTAATGGCAGTGCTTCTAATGCAGTTTGACTGGACCAGCATGAACCCACCACCTGACATGATTCCACCGCAGCGAGCAGAGACACACACCTCCACACAAAGAAAGGTTAAATAAACAGATATGGATCTCCACCACCTAAGGATGGGTGACGACATACACTGAGAATTCAACGGATATGGTGAATGTGAACGACGTAGGACATTAAAGATGTTTTCCTCTATAATATTATTCCCCACTGCTGCTGCATGTAGAATGTTAAAGTGTGGGGGAGGGACACGCGTGGATCCTGAGCTGGTATCTGTGACAGAGACGTGTGATGTCTCTCTGCCATGACACCCTAACCTTGACTATCATGGTTAAAATGGAAAAATGGCTTCTGTTCATCTCAAGATGTTCTAAAGGAGGGAAGAACAAAGCCTTTCTCTGCTTGCTGCTCGTCTTCATCTGTCACTCTCAAGCATGACTAGCTAATGTCCTCTAGTCATATAGCCATATCTACTACTGTACTGAGCTAATGTCCTCTAGTCATACAGCCATATCTACTACTGTACTAGTCATAAAGCCTGTAGTGGTTCTAACAGAACACAGAACCCTCTCTATATTAGTTCCATACCTCTGTAGCAACTGACAGAGCACAGCACCTCTGTCTATTGCAGTTCGAGATCTCTGTGGTAGTGACTGTAACAGTGTGTGAGTCCTGTGTTCTTCCTATAGTTCTAGATCTCTGTGGTAGTGACTGTAACAGTGTGTGAGTCCTGTGTTCTTCCTATAGTTCTAGATCTCTGTGGTAGTGACTGTAACAGTGTGTGAGTCCTGTGTTCTTCCTATAGTTCTAGATCTCTGTGGTAGTGACTGTAACAGTGTGTGAGTCCTGTGTTCTTCCTATAGTTCTAGATCTCTGTGGTAGTGACTGTAACAGTGTGTGAGTCCTGTGTTCTTCCTATAGTTCTAGATCTCTGTGGTAGTGACTGTAACAGTGTGTGAGTCCTGTGTTCTTCCTATAGTTCTAGATCTCTGTGGTAGTGACTGTAACAGTGTGTGAGTCCTGTGTTATTCCTATAGTTCTAGATCTCTGTGGTACTGACTTTAACAGTGTGTGAGTCCTGTTTATTTATTTTTATATTTCACCTTTATTTAACCAGGTAGGCTAGTTGAGACCAAGTTGTCATTTGCAACTGCGACCTGGCCAAGATAAAACATAGCAATTCGACACATACAACAACACAGAGTTACACATGGAATAAACAAAACATACAGTCAATAATACAGTAGAACAAAAGAAAACAAAAAGTCTATATACAGTGAGTGCAAATGAGGTAAGATAAGGGAGTTAAGGCAATAAATAGGCCATGGTGGCGAAGTAATTACAATATAGCAATTAAACACTGGAATGGTAGATGTACAGAAGATGAATGTGCAAGTAGAGATACTGGGGTGCAAACGAGCAAGATAAATAAATAAATACAGTATGGGGATGAGGTAGGTAGATAGATGGGCTGTTTACAGATGGGTTATGTACAGGTGCAGTGATCTGTGAGCTGCTCTGACAGCTGGTGCTTAAAGCTAGTGAGGGAGATATGAGTCTCCAGCTTCAGAGATTTTTGCAGTTCGTTCCAGTCATTGGCAGCAGAGAACTGGAAGGAAAGACGACCAAAGGAGGAATTGGCTTTGGGGGTGACCAGTGAGATATACCTGCTGGAGTGCGTGCTACGAGTGGGTGCTGCTATGGTGACCAGTGAGCTGAGATAAGGCGGGGCTTTACCTAGCAGAGACTTGTAGATAACCTGTAGCCAGTGGGTTTGGCGACGAGTATGAAGCGAGGGCCAACCAACGAGAGCGTACAGGTCGCAATGGTGGGTAGTATATGGGGCTTTGGTGACAAAACAGATGGCACTGTGATAGACTGCATTCAGTTTGTTGAGTAGAGTATTGGAGGCTATTTTATAGATGACATCACCGAAGTTGAGGATCGGTAGGATGGTCAGTTTTACGAGGGTATGTTTGGCAGCATGAGTGAAGGATGCTTTGTATAGGAAGCCAATTCTAGATTTAATTTTGGATTGGAGATGCTTAATGTGAGTCTGGAAGGAGAGTTTACAGTCTAACCAGACACCCAGGTATTTGTAGTTGTCCACGTATTCTAAGTCAGAGCCATTCAGAGTAGTGATGCTGGACGGGCGAGCAGGTGCGGGCAGTGATCGATTGAAGAGCATGCATTTAGTTTTACTTGCGTTTAAGAGCAGTTGGAGGCCACGGAAGGAGAGTTGAATGGCATCGAAGCTCGTCTGGAGGTTAGTTAACACAGTGTCCAAAGAGGGGCCAGAAGTATACAGAATGGTGTCGTTTGCGTAGAGGTGGATCAGAGAATCACCAGCAGCAAGAGCAACATCATTGATGTATACAGAGAAAAGAGTCGGCCCGAGAATTGAACCCTGTGGCACCCCCATAGAGACTGCCAGAGGTCCGGACAACAGGCCCTCCGATTTGACACATTGAACTCTATCAGAGAAGTAGTTGGTAAATCAGACGAGGCAATCATTTGAGAAACCAAGGCTGTCGAGTCTGCCAATAAGAATGTGGTGATTGACAGAGTCGAAAGCCTTGGCCAGGTCGATGAATACGGCTGCACAGTAATATCTCTTATCGATGGTGGTTATGATGTTGTTTAGGACCTTGAGCGTGGCTGAGGTGCACCCATGACTAGCTCTGAAACCAGATTGCATAGCGGAGAAGGTACGGTGGGATTCGAAATGGTCGGTAATCTGTTTGTTAACTTGGCTTTCGAAGACCTTAGAAAGACAGGGTAGGATAGATATAGGTCTGTAGCAATTTGGGTCTAGAGTGTCACCCCCTTTGAAGAGGGGGATGACCGCGGCAGCTTTCCAATCTTTGGGAATCTCAGACGTTACGAAAGAGAGGTTGAACAGGCTAGTAATAGGGGTTGCAACAATTTCGGCAGATAATTTTAGAAAGAGAGGGTCCAGATTGTCTATCCCGGCTGATTTGTATGGGTCCAGATTTTGCAGCTCTTTCAGAACATCAGCTATCTGGATTTGGGTGAAGGAGAAATGGTGGGGGCTTTGGCGGGTTGCTGTGGAGGGTGCCGGGCATTTGACCGGGGTAGGGGTAGCCAGGTGGAAAGCATGGCCAGCCGTAGAGAAATGCTTATTGAAATTCTCAATTATAGTGGATTTATCGGTGGTAACAGTGTTTCCTAGCCTCAGAGCAGTGGGCAGCTGGGAGGAGGTGCTCTTATTCTCCATGGACTTTACAGTGTCCCAGAACCTTTTTGAGTACTACAGGATGCAAATTTCTGTTTGAAAAAGCTAGCCTTGGCTTTTCTAACTGCCTGTGTATATTTGTTCCTAACTTCCCTGAAAAGTTGCATATCATGGGGACTATTCGATGCTAATGCAGAACGCCACAGGATGTTTTTGTGCTGGTCAAGGGCAGACAGGTCTGGAGTGAACCAAGGACTATATCTATTCCTAGTTCTACATTTTTTGAGTGGGGCATGCTTATTTAAGATGGTGAGGAAGGCACTTTTAAAGAATAGCCGGGCATCATGTACTGACGGGATGAGTGTTCTTCTGTGTTCTTCCTATAGTTCTAGATCTCTGTGGTAGTGACTGTAACAGTGTGTGAGTCCTGTGTTCTTCCTATAGTTCTAGATCTCTGTGGTAGTGACTGTAACAGTGTGTGAGTCCTGTGTTCTTCCTATAGTTCTAGATCTCTGTGGTAGTGACTGTAACAGTGTGTGAGTCCTGTGTTCTTCCTATAGTTCTAGATCTCTGTGGTAGTGACTGTAACAGTGTGTGAGTCCTGTGTTCTTCCTATAGTTCTAGATCTCTGTGGTAGTGACTGTAACAGTGTGTGAGTCCTGTGTTCTTCCTATAGTTCTAGATCTCTGTGGTAGTGACTGTAACAGTGTGTGAGTCCTGTGTTCTTCCTATAGTTCTAGACCTCTGTGGTAGTGACTGTAACAGTGTGTGAGTCCTGTGTTCTTCCTATAGTTCTAGATCTCTGTGGTAGTGACTGTAACAGTGTGTGAGTCCTGTGTTCTTCCTATAGTTCTAGACCTCTGTGGTAGTGACTGTAATATTGTGTGAGTGGTACGTTCTTTCCGTGGGTAAACCACCACAACTTTAATTACCCGGCTACCTAGTTCAACGGTGATAAATGGCTAATTGCTTAATACTCTAATCAGTGTTCGTTCTTTGCGCATATAAACTCTGACAGAGCCATTAATCCACACGCTCTTTTCACTCAGCCGCCAAACGGATGGCTTCAGCTGATTCTCTCTTGCTGCCGCGTGCAGGCTCTGTGGCTCCGCCGAGCGATGCGGTATAAATCACGGGCCATCGTGACATAAAGATGTCTGACGCGCGCTAACTCACTTAGGGACGGCAGCTGTTGCGGAGCGGGGCTCGGTGGCGATTCCCAGGGCGCATCACTTCAGCTTCAATGACTTGCAAATAAACAGCTCAACAGTTTTCCAAAATAGCTTTCTCCTCTCCAGCAGCAGCAACCCTCACACACACGCACGCGCGCACGCATGCACGCACGCACACACACACACACACACACACCACACACACGTCCCTGTCCTATCTTCCCTTCCACTTCCCTTCCGGATGCCCTCCGCTATTTACAGGGTGTTTAATCATCTTTACCACCTCCCTCCCTTCCTCTATTCATTCCTTCCTCAGGGAAATGTGAACTTTGATACTGTGACCTGGTCAAATCAAATCTAATTGTATATGTCATATGCTTGGTAAAACAACAGGTGTAGACTAACAGTGAAATGCTTACTCACTGGCCCTTCCCAACGACGCAGAGAGAAAATAGAGAAATAATAGACAAGTAATAATGATGCTTACAGGGACTGTTCAAAACCCCTCCATCCATCCATCTGTCCTTTTCTACCTCCCCCCTTCCACTTCCCTCCATCCTCTTTCCATCCCTTTCACCTTACATCCAAGCAGTAGAGTGAGAGAGAGAGAGAGAGAGAGAGAGAGAGAGAGAGAGAGAGAGAGGGAGAGAGAGAGAGAGAGAGACATAGGTAGGTACTCTAGTCTGACATCTCCTCTAAAGCTAAACTTCAGTTATTTTCATATCAGTATTTCAACAGAAACACAATCTCTCTGTACACACACACACACACACACACACACACACACACACACACACACACACACACACACACACACACACACACACACACACACACACACACACACACACACACACACACACACACACACACACACACACACACACACACACACACACTCTCTCACACACACACACACACACAGCACAGCGCTGTAGCTAATCTTCAGATTGATGATGGATTTGCATACATTCATTAGAGCGCAGGGGACTCGTGCCGACAGAAGGTGCTTAGGCAGTGTGAATTAAGGTTCATTCACTTAATGAGAAGTAAATATTTAGCCTGCAATGAACAACTGATAAAAATGTGTGTCGTGGATTACGCTAGCCTTTCGGCTACTAAACCCCAACTTAAAACAAACAAAACACTTTTAAATACCTGAATATATTAGCCCCCCATTTAACTTTATACACATGCATACAGGTCCACACACACACACACACACACACACACACACACACACACACACACACACACACACACACACACACACACACACACACACACACACATTTTCAAAGTCACAGACACGGCACGGAACAAGCGCTCTTTACGATCCAGGAATAGCACTGGTAACAGTATTCAATAACAGAGAGTTTCACTGTTATATTAATATTCCTGTGTACTCGGCATTACCGGGGGGACTGTGGGTAAGCCACACACCAAACCCCACACACACCACCTCCTGGGAGGATGCACTGTGCGTTGTGATGAAATCACATTGAATTGACTTTCTCACACTGTGTGTTTGTGTGTGACAGGACAGAAAGGCTGGGCCGGCAGTTTACACCAGTCCCTGAGGACCATCCCCTGGAGACACACAGCAGGCACCTGTCCATGTGCTTATACAGATGTAGTATCTTCATTTGATCACTCTTTTGCTACTGAGAATGCCCCAGCACAGCAGGAAACGCAAACTTGTAGTGTATTTTAGTTTTAAAAAGGCTTCTAAAGTTTGTAAATTTGTAATCAACTATGAAATTTAAGACTTGATTTTTCTTAATGAAAAATGTATCAACCCTACAAAAATGTAAATTATTTTCCTGCTGTAGCAAACTGGCTCAAATGAAGATCCTACATCTGAACCTCTCTCTGATAGAGGGAGTGACGGAGATAGTGATGGAGAGAGGAATGGAGAAATAGGGAGAGTGTGAAAGAGAGAGAGAGGAAGCAGGTAAAGCACAGGTAAAAAAATGCTGAACATGAGACTGTATTGATCGCCCTTCACAGATGTACTCTCAAGTGTGTGTGTGTGTTTGTGTACAGTGCCTACAGAAAGTCAACACCCCACTTGGAATTCTTCACATTTTATTGTGCTACAAAATGGGATGAACCTTTTACTGCAGTGGGCTGAATCAGGGTCACACAGAGTGTTTCTTGGTAGTCTTAAACACATCTATTTTGAAACAAAAGTATACACACATGGCTATGGGTTTAAAAAAGAAGACACCTGTACCATGTCAGATATAGAGTTGAAATGTATTCAGTTTTGAGTCCATACATGTTAGAAACACCTTTGGCAGCGATTGCAGCTGCGAAACTTCTTGGGTAAGTCATAAGAGCTTTGCACACCTGTATTGTGCAATATTTTCAAGTCTTGACATATATTTTCATACAGATTTAAGTCAAAACTGTAACTTGGACACTCAGGAAAATTCACTGTCTTCTTGGTAAGCAACTCCAGAGTCTGGGTAGTTCCATATTTTTTCCATTTCCCAATGGTGGAGACCACTCTTCTCTTGGAAACTTTCAACACTCTAGACATTGTTTTATACCCTTTCCCAGATATGTGTCTCATCACAATTCTATCTCTGAGATCTAATCAAATCAAATGTTATTAGTCACATGCGCCGAATACAACAGGTGAAATGTTTACATACGAGCCCCTAACCGACAGTGCAGTTTAAAAAAATAACAGATAAGAATAAGAGATAAAAGTAACAAGTAATTAAGGAGGAGCAGTAAAAAATAATAATAAAAACAATATATACAGTGGGGTGCCGGTACGAGTCAATGTGTGGGGGCACCGGTTAGTTGAGGTAGTATGTACATGTAGGTAGAGTTAATTAAAGTGACTATGGATAGATGACAAGAGAGAGTAGCAGTGGTGTGGAGAGGGGAGAGGGGCAATGTGAATAGTCCGGGTAGCCATTTGACTAGATGTTCAGGAGTCTTATGCCTTGGGGTAGAAGCTGTTTAGAAGCCTTTTGGACCTAGACTTGGCGCTCCGGTACCGCTTGCCATGTGGTAGCATAGAGAACAGTCTATGACTAGGGTGGCTGGAGTCTTTGACAATTGTTACGGCCTTCCTCTGACACCGCCTTGTATAGAGGTCCTGGATGGCAGGAAGCTTGGTCCCAGTGATGTACTGGGCTATTCGCACTACCCTCTGTAGTGCCTTGCGGTCGGGGGCCGAGCAGTTGCTATACCAGGCAGTGATGCAACCAGTCAGGATGCTCTCGATGGTGCAGCTGTAGAACCTTTTGAGGATCTGAGGACCCGTGCCAAATCTTTTCAGTCTCCTGAGGGGGAATAGGTTTTGTCGTGCCCTCTTCACGACTGTCATGGTGTGCTTGGACCATGTTAGTTTGTTGGTGATGTGGACACTGTTGATCCCTCAGACTCCACAGACAGTTCCTTGGACTTCATGGTATAGTTTCTGCTCTGATATCCACTGTCAAATGTGGGACCTCATATAGACAAGTGTTTTTTTATTTTTATAAATCATGTCCAAACAATTAAATTGGCCACTGGTGAGATTACAAGTCATTAGGTCATTATTGTGAAGTCACTACAATGTTGTTGATCCATCCTCAGTTTTCTCCCATCACAGCCATATAACTCTGTAGCTGTTTTAAAATCACCAATGGCCTCATGGTGACGTCCCTGAGCAGTTTCCTTCCTGTTCTGCAGCTCAGGACGACTGTATCTTTGATGTGTCTGGGTGGTTTAATACATCATCCACAGAATTATTATTAACTTGACCATGCCTAAAGAGATAATCACTGTCTGATTTGTTATTGTTACCCATCTACCAATCACTGCCCTTCTTTATGAGGCTTTATGAACCTATACCAAGCCAACACTTACAAACCATCTGCTAAAGTGTGTTTGTGTGTTTACTGTTTGTTAGAGCAATTGTTTGTTTCAGAGTGTGTTCGTAATGTATTTGTATTATTTCAGTAGCCTTCGCTTCAGTTCCAGAGCTTTCCCGACACTTTCCCCACTACTTAGTGATTAGTGTTTGATTAAATCCATAGCCCAACTCTAACCCTGGGTCTCCAACACAGCGGCTAACAGCTAGCAGCTAACAGCTACGTGCTAATGTAATGGCTGGAGGATGTTCAGGCCATTAAGGTAACTCAATAGAAAAGACATCATCATAAACACATTAAAAGGAAACGTCTTCATCTGTTCAGCCTCCACTCCGTCTATTAAAACACCCCAGATAGACGACGCTTGTTTAGGACGTACTGTCTGTTCGTCTGTCGACTGGTCCCCATTGCTGATGTGAGAGTTTTGGCAGAACAATGCGAGGACATTCATGTGAGGGATGATTAAGCATGGCACCACACACACACACACACACACACACACACACACACACACACACACACACACACACACACACACACACACACACACACACACACACACACACACACACCAGAAAATGCACGCGCATCACCACCTCACACACGCACACACCCAGCCTCATCTCGTCAGGCTCAGCTCTTAACTACAGGGATAATTTCCTCCAGCAAATGGTCACGGTGTCCTTGAAAAACATATTTGCTTATTATGTTTTTTTCCCCTCCTTTCTTTTAGCATCATCACAGCCGTTTCCATCACCCGGGCTGATGGTGGCGCCGCGTTGACATAACACCCCCGGACCGAGAGGCTTTTAACACTTAAACGGTGAAAAGGGATATTCAGAATTGCCCTTGAACGTTTGGGCTGGTGCACACACCACAGGCGGAGGGGGAAGAGTTAGGGGAGCGCACACACTGGGAAGTAGCGACTTAAGAAAGGGTGAGAAGGGGGGGGTAGAGAGGGGCACACATAGCAAGGCAGTGACTCATAAGGGGTTAGAAGCTCTGGGAGGCCAAACAGCCGTGAGTCCGCTAAACTATCTACCTCCTCCAAAAAACGAAACAAACTAAAGTAAATCGAGTGGCTCAAGAGAGGAGTCTGATACTGTATTAGTCTGAAAATACGGCAGACTAACATGTTTGCTGTCTGTCTGTCTCCCTAAACACTCCAACTTGCTGTTAGTAAGGATCAACGTCTTTATGTAACATAAACTGAAGACTGAACCAACAGTTCATTATCCTCAAACAAACCCACTAACTAATGGATAGGCTAATATTACATATATTACAGCATTATTGTAGTCTTTTAAACACTAAACGTGTGTTTACTGTCCTTCCTCTGACTCTGCAAACTGCTGTTAGACTAAATCTATGTTTTAATGTAAGATAACTGCAGTATTAAACAGGGATTGGAGTTTGTTTACTGCCTTTGGTCTTTCTCTCTACCCTGCTGTAGAGTTTTATAGAGAGGGGTGACCTGGACAGTGTATGTGAATGATAGTTCATAACCACACAGTCAGTCCAGGCCATATAATCCCACTACGCTACTGCTTTTGTATGGATGATATTTACCATACTTGTACTCACGCATTTCAACTATCGTGTTTTCCATGTTTATTTGTTCCTTGCTGTATTTTGGACTCTTGGACAGGCGGTTGTTGAACATGAGGGTAGGTTCTCAACTTCCTGGCATGGTTAAATAAAGGTTAAATAAATACATGGAATATATGGCTGATGTGGCTGTTTATATCACATTACCTTGAACAGGTTAAACTGATCACATTTTGTTTTCCTCTTTTATTCTATTTCACCTTTTTAATTTCCCTTTTTCCCCCGGCTCAAATTCAATAGCCCTGCCCAGAGGATACACACATTTGTATGTGTGTGTGTGTGTTTGTGTGAGCCGGCAGACAGCCTGTCTCCCAGCATTGCTGTTCCCCCGTGGAGGGTGTGTATGGTTCTTGACAGAGCAGAGTGTAATGTGTGATAGATCGCACTTCAGGGACCTGATAATCACATCACCCTCTATCGCCTATCAGCTGGCCACCACAGGACACCCTTCACACGGACACAGGGAGCCCTCACACTCCCCTCCTCTCTCTCTCTCCATCCCTCTCCAATCTACCTCTATATTTTTCTTTATCTTTACTCTTTCCTAAGCCCCCACTATTTCTTTCTTTCTTTCTTTTCTTGATTAAAATTAATTTGGATTAGTTGCCTTTGTCCTCTCTCACTTTACTATTCTCTTCCACAGTCACACAATCAGATCAAACAAGTCATTCTGGTAAAACTTCCAAAAGTAGGGAAGGTTAACTGAACATGAACATCTCAGCAGCTATGTCCTGCTGAGGACGAATCCTTCAGAGTGTCGTTGAAAGTGTTGTTGCCAAGGTTAAGTAGCCCGTCCTATAATAAGTGTTGCTGTGTGTGTGTGTGTGTGTGTGTGTGTGTGTGTGTGTGTGTGTGTGTGTGTGTGTGTGTGTGTGTGTGTGTGTGTGTGTGTGTGTTTTGCGGGGAGCAGCAGACGCTCAGATCGGGGCTGGAGCGGCGGCCCCGGGCCCTCCGACAGTGCAGGCAAACGGCAAATGGCCTTTAGCATCGCTAACCGAGCTAGCCCAACTATCCATCATACCATATGTTCTCACTGGGAGAGCTAACGCTAATGAGAGATGAGAGGAGAGGAAAGGGGGAAAGGAAGGGGAGTAGAGGTGGTGGAAGAAGAGGAAGAGGAGGAGAAAGAAGAGGAGAGCAGGGAGGAGAAGAGCGGAAGAAGGAAGAGGAGGAAGAGGAGGAGAGAAGCATATGCTCACTCCAGCAAGATAACGCTAATGAAAGATGGAATACAGGAAGGAGGAAGAAAGGAAGAGAGGTGAAGAGGGTATTAAAGTAAGATATTGCAATATGTGACTCAGGAATTGATCACAGCATATATCTTCACTGTTGAGAATTCTGTTCATTTGGCAGAAAACAGGCAGTCAAAACATTCCATTGGGCATTTAGTGAAATGGTTTCCTCATGGTTTAACTTAGCGCAATTGTTACCTGGTTCAGAAAGGACTTGAGCATTCCTGAGTCCTTTATGGTACAGTACAATATAAAGAGCATTTGTGAGGAGAGAGACTAATGACACTATACAACACATCCTTATGGGGTCCTTGTTTATATGTTGTGTGATAAATAGTGTGCCGTGTCCAAGTCTGGCAATGTGTGCACTTTGACTCCTGCAGAGTGTACCCCGCTGTGTGTGAATGTGTGTGTGAATTGTGTGTGTGTGTTTCCTGCAGAGTGCTTGGCAGTGCCCTCGCCAGTGCCATCCCTTGCCCGCTCTATCATCTGCCGTGACAAAGATGTCTGACACTGTGTGACACCCCACACACACACACACTCACAAGCACACGCTCAGACACACACACGCTCAGACACACACACACACACACACACACACACACACACACACACACACACACACACACACACACACACACACACACACACACACACACACACACACACACACACACACACACACACACACACACACACACACACACACACACACACACACACCCCTGCCCATCTGTGCCTGGGTGCCTGCGCTCAGAGACGCCACAGGGGAGAGACGACCCCAAAAGAGAGCAAGTCCCTCTCTTCCACCCTTCCCCCTCTTTCTCTAACTCTCCTCCCCTATATCTGCCATCTCTCTTCCCAGTGTCATTCTAAAGTCACTGAGGACCCAGCCTAAACTGTTTGGGGAAGTGTAACGTGGATGTGGGTAGGACAGACATTTATTGTGTGTGTGTATGTGTGTTGTATTTCAACCTGATTTCATAGTTTCACTTGGGAATTTGCCGTAATTGGATGAACGTCGATTTTTTACCCAATAATTCTGCATGGTTACAGTGTTAATTCTGTGTAGTTACTGGGTTAAAATAGAAACAACTCAAAGGGTTAAGTTTAGGTATTAATTCCCGAGTGGTTAAAGTTAGGGCTATGGTTTGAAGAAAGCTTAAAACAAATTACAGTTTTTTACAATCACTTTGACACTAATTTCAGAACCTTGATGTCATTTTTCAAAACTCTAGACACAAAACTCACAGCCAATGATCAAAATGCACATTTTTCAAAACTCTAACACTTTTTCCAATTGCTTGGATACAATACACATAAAGCTAAGATCATTTGTTCATTGAACTAAAATCACCTGTTCAAAATGACACAACTTAACATCAAAGTATTACCATTTCAAAATGCAATTCACACATTACATCTGAGATGACTGTCTATTCATGTCATTACAATGATCTAACTATCAATTGATACAACTCCTCAAAATGATAAGTAACTGTTGCATTACTCTTAATGCATAGTTTTATGGAAACTGACAAACAATATAAACCAATTGGACTACATTATCTATGGCTGTAATATTTCATCATCATTCTTTATCAGACACTGTTTCTATGGTCCCATGTACCACTTTTCCAGACCTTGTTTTCAGATTTGACATTACTGTACACTCACCGGCCACTTTATTAGGTACACCTATCTAGTATCTAGCACTGGGTAGGACCCCCCTGCCTCCACAACAGGCTGAATTATTCATGGTGTTGTACGTTAAGAGATGTCCTTCTGCACACCACTGTTTTAAACAGCTGATATTTGAGCATTTGTGGCCTTTCTGTTAGCGTGAATGAGTCTGGACATTCTCCTCTGACCTCTCTCATTAACAAGGTGTTTTTGCCCACAGAACTGTCGCTCAGTGAATGTGTTTTGTTTATCGCACCATTCTCTGTAAACTCTAGAGACTGTAGTGTGTAAAAATCCCAGGAGGGCAGCTGTTTCTGAGATGCTGGAATCACCATGTGTGGCATCAACAATCATACCACGGTCAAGTTGCTTAGATTACGCATCTTGCCCGTTCTAATGTTAGGTCGAACAACAACTAAAGCTCTCTACTCTATATGCTCTATATATTGAGTTGCAGGCAGCCACATGATTCGCTGTTCAAATGTAACCTTCCTTGATGAGCTAAATCAGGTCTGTAGAGCTGATGGCGTGACCTATGTCATTGTGTGGGATAATGTCAGGTTCCACCATGCTCAAGCATAGTTTCAGGCCCATCCACAATTTATCACCCTGTACTTACCCCCATACTCTCCTTTCCTTAACCCAATTGAGGATTTTTTTCTCCACATGGAGGTGGAAGGTATATGATAGGTGCCCTCATGAACAAGCCACCCTTCTCCAGGCCATGGATGACGCATGCAATGACATCACGGCAGACCAGTGTCAGGCCTGGATTCGCCCGAAGATTCTTCCCAAGATGTTTGGCTAATAAAAACATCCATTGTGATGTGGATGAGAACCTGTGGCCAAATCCACAAGACAGGGTTGATGGAAATATAGAAGCACAGTAATCAATCTTTTGTTTAGCTTTTTACAGTGAGCCAGGTGAGGAACACTGCAGTTGATGTTTTACTGTAGTTTGTTTCTTTTTTGTAGCAAATTATTTTTGCTTTGATTCTAAGAAACCTATGTTGTGATTTTATTGTATTTCATCAATAAATGTCATATTTTGTTCAATGATTCCACTGTGTCTGTAGTATTCTCTTTACTAGTCCTTTTACAGTGATGTATTTATGTGTAGTACCATAATGAAACATGTATCACATATTTTGTACTACAATATTTAATTATTGTACGAACAACTACACAGTGAAACTATCGGTATCTTGTGTGTGGGTGATCTAAATGAATGTTCCTATGGTATTTCATGATAAATGAGTTATTTCAACCAATGATTCTGCAAGTGCAAGGTTTCTTTAAAGATATGAATGCACAATGCAATGTTTTGAACATTGGACAGCCTGTGTTACAAGTGATGACCTTTTTGAGTTTTGTGTCTAGAGTTTTGAAAAATTAGCACAAGGTTCTGAAATTAGTGCCAAAGTGGTTGTTTAAAAATGTAATTAAGCAATTAGGCCCAAGGGGGTGTGGTATATGGCCAATATACCACGGCTAAGGGCTCTTCTTAGGCACGACACAACGCGGAGTGTCTGGACATAGCCCTTAGCCGTGGTATATTGGCCATATACCACAAACCCTAGAAGTGCCTTACTGCTATAATAAACTGGTTACCAATGTAATTAGAACAGTAAAAATAAATGTTTTGTCACACCCGTTGTGTACGGTCTGATATACCATGGCTGTCGACCAATCAGCATTCAGAGTTCGAACCACACAGTTTATAATAAAAAAGAATGCGCTGTTTCCATTAAGTATCATCAAGTACTCTGCTTGCTAGAGAACTGTGAACTGTTTTAGGTTGAGCGCTGATGAAGGCATAAATCAACGTCCTCAGGACCTTTCCAAATGTCTGAAATCGACGGCTCTTTCTTGACCAGCCTGTGTATTTAATATGTGGCGTAGCTTGTGTAAATCTGTCACCTGTTAAAGGTGTGTATGACGTAGCTTGTGTAAATCTGTCACCTGTTAAAGGTGTGTGTGGTATCCCTCTCTCTGCATCTCCACAGCAGACCAGGGTATCCTCTATGACTGTACTGCCGCAGCACTGGGACCTGTAGCCGTCATGGAGCAGCCCTCCACAGCACAGTTGCCCCCCTGACGGGGAGTAAGGCACCCGCCCACAGCACGCGTCACCCACCCCCACCGACACACGCCCCTGTCCTGGGTCAGGACAGCACACCTCACCTGGGGGAGAGGAGGAGGAGGAAAAGGAGGAGGTGGAGGAGGAATGAGGAACAGTAAACTGTTAGTTTGTTTTGTTGGTAAGGTAAGAAAACATTGTGATAAAGTTTCAAACACTGTAAACAGTTTATTTCCCAAAACATTTTGAAGAGAAGTGAAACTGAAACAGATGGAAACGATATATATGGTTTTCTTGCTAAATGATGTCCTATGGGTACTCACCGGTCGCCACAGGAATGTAGTATCTTCCACAGCATTGGTGATCCGGGAGAGGTGGGAGGAGCTTCCCACCACAGCACAGAGTGTGGGAGGAGTTTGGTGAGGGCAGGTAACGCCCCTCACAGCACAGGTGTAGAGGTTTACTGGTGTAAACCACACCATCACAACACACCTGGAGAACATACACACACACACACAAAGGAATAAAGAAAGAGAGCGAGAGAGAGGGAGAGAGAGAGGGGGTGAGGGAAGAGAGAGATAGACACAGAGAGAGAGGGGGGGGGGAGAGTTAATTAGCTGTGTACAACATGCCCTGCTCCCTCCACCTGTGTTCAGGTAGAGTATATAAAATGGCCGCTGTGTGTACTGCTCTTGTTCTACACTACGGGCCTATAATGACTCGACTGTATTATGGTATAAAGTGTGTGTCCTTGGGTACGCCTGGGTTATTTTGTCTTCATCATCCTGGTGTGTGTGTGTGTGTGTGTGTGTGTGTGTGTGTGTCGCAAGATTCCCGCGCTGAGGGGACAGACGTATGGCGTATGGGTAGCTTGCCAAGTTGGCAGGCTTTCAATGACATGAGGATTGCAGCAATCGTCAGACGACAAGTTAATCTGTTTAGTGAAAACAATCTCTGGGAGGAGGATGATGACTGTGTCTCCTGCATAAATAAAACTGTTTCAAACATCTGACTGTGTCTGTTGTGTTACAGCAGGAGAGCTTTACACCAGTGTTTCTCAAATACCATGGGGAGCATTGTTTTGTTACATCCCTATACTTGCACACCTGGGCCCATATAAATAATACTTCTTAGCCTCTTACATGAGATGTACTTGTAAGTCGAAAGATTCTGAGAAAATGTTCAGAATTATGATGTTTCCTCCAAAGGATAATAATTGAACAAGTCAACTGGCTGTGCTGGTATTGGAGTGGAACACAAATGGGCTGCCCTGTGTTTCCCTGTTACTCCAGAACCAGAGTTGAATAAGGATTTCCAGTTTGTTTATTTGTCATATACAAATGATATACAGTAGCAGTCAAAAGTTTGGACACACCTACTCATTCTAGGGTTTTTCTTTATTTTTACTATTTTCTCCATTGTAGAATAATAGTGAAGACATCAAAACTATGAAATAACACATATGGAATCATGTAGTAACCAAAAAACTGTTAAACAAATCAAAATATATTTTACATTTTAAATTCTTCAAAGTAGCCACCTTTTGCCTTGATTTCAGCTTTGAACAATCTTGGCATTCTCTCAACCAGCTTCATGAGGAATGCTTTTCCAACAGTCTTGAAGGAGTTCCCACATATGCTGAGCACTTGTTGGCTGCTTTTCCTTCACTCTGCGGTCCAATTCATCCCAAACCATCTCAATTGGGTTGAGGTCGGGTAATTGTGGAGGCCAGGTCATCTGATGCAGCACTCCATCACTTGCCCTGGTCAAATAACCCTTACACAGCCTGGAGGTGTTTTTGGGGTCATTGTCCTGTTGAAAAACAAATGATAGCCCCACTAAGCGCAAACCAGATGGGATGGTGTATCGCTGCAGAATGCTGTGGTAGCCACGCTGGTTAAGTGTGCCTTGAATTCTAAATAAATCACAGACAGCAAAGCACCCCCACACCATCACACCTCCATGCTTCACGGTGGGAACCACACTTGCGGAGATCATCTGTTCACCTACTCTGCGTCTCACAAAAACACGGCGATTGGAACCAAAAATCTCAAATTTGGACTCATCAGACCATTCCACCGGTCTAATGTCCATTGCTTGTATTCTTGGCCCAAGCAAGTCTCTTCTTATTATTGGTGTCCTTAAGTAGGGGTTTCTTTGCAGCAATTCGACCATGAAGTCCTGATTCACACAGTCTCCTCTGAACAGTTGATATTGAGATGTGTCTGTTACTGGAACTCTGTGAAGCATTTATTTGGGCTGCAATTTCTGAGGCTGGTAACTCTAATGAACTTATCCTCTGCAGCAGATGTAACGCTGGGTCTTCCTTTCCTGTGGCGGTCCTCATGAGAGCCAGTTTCATCATTGCACTTGGTGGTTTTTGCGACTGCACTTGAAGAAACTTTAAAAGTTCTTGAAATTTTCTGGATTGACAGACCTTCATGTCTGTCAATCTTAAAGTAATGATGGACTGTCGTTTCTCTTTGCTTATTTGAGCAGTTTTTTCCATAATATGGACTTGGTCTTTTGCCAAATAGGGCTATCTTCTGTATACCACCCCTACCTTGTCACAACACAACTGATTGGCTCAAACGCATTAAGAAGGAAATAAATTACACAAATTAACTTTTAAAAAGGCACACCTGTTAATTGAAATGCATTCCAGGTGACTACCTCATGAAGCTGGCTGAGAGAATGCCAAGAGTGTGCAAAGCTGTCATCAAAGCAAAGGGTGGGTAATTTGAAGAATTTAAAGGTGTGTTTAACACTTTTTTGGTTACAACATGATTTCATGTGTTATTTCATAGTTTTGATGTCTTCGCTACTTTTCTACAATGTAGAAAATAGTCAAAATGAAAAAAGAAACCTGGAATGAGTAGGTGTGTCCAAACTTTTGACTGGTACCGTATATGAAGGGAGTTACTATGTTACTACTATTATGTTATTATATTATATGGGCAACAACTTATTCTATGTGTAAAGAGAGAGTTACCTGTCTCTGAGGTTGGTAGCAGGATGCCCCACACACCCCCTGAGAGGCGGAGCACTGCAGGTAGGAGCATCTGACCTCTGACCTCTCACCCCCCTGGGTCACACTTGACCCCCACTCGGCCCCCCCACAGGGTCTCAGCATCTTCCTCCACACCTCGTAGCCTAGCATGATACCACAGGGCTGGCCTGGAGAAGACCACTCCACCCTCACTGATCTGGAGGAGGGAAAGGAGGGGAGAGAGAGAGAGTTAGGGGAGGAAGAGAGTGAAGGGGGAGAGGGAGGCCAAACACTTGGCCAGAGAAAGAAATATCAGGATTGAGTTGAAAAGCCACACACACCACCCAGTGTGGACTGCCCCGTCTCGAGCCACTTCAGTCAGTTAAGGTGTCAGAGTGTTTTATACACTTCAAATATCGATTTTTTCTCTTTTTAACTACTGTACCTTTGGCAGATACTAACCATGAAGGAGACACACACACACACTTCTACTGCTGTGTGTGTGTGTCTGTCTACTTGGGCATGTGTGTGCGCATGCGTGCGTGTGTAAACCAGCATGTGCTGTAATTGTCATATTTCAATCAAACCCTAAGCCGTACCACAATTCCCTCTCTCGCTCTCTTTCTCCTTCACTCTCTCTGTTTCTCCCACTCTTTCTCTGGGCCGGACGTAGCTTGCGTCAGAATTAATGAATTAACTATTGATTAAATTCCACTTTGGCAAATCTAGCGTGGCGAATGAATGAAGTGTTTGGGGCTCATGTAGGCCAGAGAGGGACATGTCAGGGCCATCGATCTGTGGTTAGTTTTCTACTGGGGCACAAGTTACACACCTCCTGATTATGACAGGTAGAGAAAGCTAGAGACAGGGAGGGAGGGAGGGAGGGAGGGAGGGAGGGACGGAGGGAGGGAGGGAGGGAGGGAGGGAGGGAGGGAGGGAGAGAGAGAGAGAGAGAGGGAGAGAGAGCGAGAGAGAGCGTGAGAGAGCGTGAGAGAGCGCGAGAGAGTGAGAGAGAGTGAGAGAGAGATCGGGAGAGAGAGAGAGAGAGAGGGAGAGATAGAGAGAGAGGGTGAAAGGCTTCTGGCTTTGTCCACCATCACAAACACATGCATTCCTGAACACGCACACATATACACTTGCACACAAGCAAGCATGCACACACACACACTTACACACAGAGGCTAACTCACCTGGGGCTGAGCACCTGTATGTGTGGAGGTGCTATGTCGGCAGGTAGATCCTCCACTGTAGTCACCTGAGTAGCGTTACTCTTTACACACCCATACACAGTACACACCTCCACCTGTAATACACAACAAAACACACACCCTCACTTTTTACATAAAAACACACAAAACAGTACACCATCAAACACAGAAGTCATTCAAACCTGTAGGAGGTGAGTGATTGTGTACTACAGTACCTTTATGTCATAGACGGTGAAGGGCAGCAGTCCTCCCAGTAAGTATGATCCTGATGTGTTATCAGCAGTAGCATGTACAGTCCCGTCTAGATAGACAGAGTATTCAGTCACAGCTCCGTTAGGCTGTACAGGGGGAGACCACAGCACACGCACTGTACTGCTGTTTACTGGAACCACCTCTGGAGGAAACACTCCCTCTGGCTCTGGGGGGTGACACACACAGGTTAAAACACCAGTTAAAAATCACTCTTTCTTTCTATCTCTGCCTTTCTCTCCCTCTTCATCTCTCTATCCCCTCCACATACTCAAAGAAAACAGACGACTGTGTGTGTGTGTGTGTGTGTATATGTGTGCGTGTGTGTCTGTGTGTGTGTGTGTGTGTGTGTGTGTGTGTGTGTGTGTGTGTGTGTGTGTGTGTGTGTGTGTGTGTGTGTGTGTGTGTGTGTACGTATGTATGTGTGTGTGTGTGTATGTAAACTCAGCAAAAAAAGAAACTTCCTCTCACTGTCAAAAACATTTATTATCAGCAAACTTAACATGTGTAAATATTTGTATGAACATAACAAGATTCAACAACTGAGACATGAACTGAACAAGACCCAGAGACATGTGACTAACAGAAATTGAATAATGTGTCCCTGAACAAAAGGGGGTCAAAATCAAAAGTAACAGTCAGTATCTGGTGTGGCCACCAGCTGCATTAAGTACTGCAGGGCATCTCCTCCTCATGGACTACACTAGATTTGCCAGTTCTTGCTGTGAGATGTTACCCCACTCTTCCACCAAAGCACCTGCAAGTTCCCAGACATTTCTGGGGGGAATGGCCCTAGCCCTCACCCTCTGATCCAACAGGTCCCAGACATGCTCAATGGGATTGAGATCCGGGCTCTTCGCTGGCCATGGCAGAACACTGTCATTCCTGTCTTGCAGGAAATCACGCACAGAACGAGCAGTATGGCTGGTGGCATTGTCATGCTGGAGGGTCATGTCAGGATGAGCCTGCAGGAAAGGTACCACATGAGGGAGGAGGATGTCTTCCCTGTAACGCACAGCGTTGAGATTGCCTGCAATGACAGCAAGCTCAGTCCGATGATGCTGTGACATACCGCCCCAGACCATGATGGACCCTCCAACTCCAAATTGATCCCGCTCCAGAGTACAGGCCTCGGTGTAATGTTCATTCCTTCGACGATGACCGCGAATCCGACCATCACCCCTGGTGAGACAAAACCGTCACTCGTCAGTGAAGAGCACTTTTTGCCATTCCTGTATGGTCCAGCGACGGTGGGTTTGTGCCCATAGGCAACAATGTTGCCGGTGATTTCTGGTGAGGACCTGCCTTACAACAGGCCTACAAGCCCTCAGCCCAGCGCATCTCAGCCTATTGCGGACAGTCTGAGCACTGATGGAGGGATTGTGCGTTCCTGGTGTAACTCGTGCAGTTGTTGTTGCCATTCTGTACCTGTGTGATGTTCGGATGTACCAATCCTGTGCAGTTGTTGTTACACGTGGTCTGCCACTGCGAGGACGATAAGCTGTCCGTCCTGTCTCCCTGTAGCGCTGTCTTAGGCGTCTCACAGTACAGACATTGCAATTTATTGCCATGGCCACATTTGCAGTCTTCATGCCTCCTTGCAGCATGCCTAAGGCACGTTCACGCAGATGAGCAGGGACCCTGGGCATCTTTCTTTTGGTGTTTTTCAGAGTCAGTAGAAAGGCCTCTTTAGTGTCCTACGTTTTCATAACTGTGACCTTAATTGCCTACCGTCTGTAAGCTGTTAGTGTCTTAACGACCGTTCCACAGGTGCATGTTCATTAATTGTTTATGGTTCATTGAAGAAGCATGGGAAACAGTGTTTAAACCCTTTACAATGAAGATCTGTTAAGTTATTTGGATTTTTACAAATTATCTTTGAAAGACATGTACAGTGGATTTAAAAAGTCTACACACCCCTGTTAAAATGCCAGGTTTTTGTGATGTAAAATAATGAGACAAAGATAAATCATGTCAGAACTTTTTCTTCCTTTAATGTGACCTATAACGTGAACAATTCAATTGGAAAACAAACTGAAATCTTTGAGGGGGAAAAATAAAAAATAAAAAACTCACAATAACCTGGTTGCATAAGTGTGCACACCCTTAAACTAATACTTTGTTGAAGCACCTTTTGATTTTATTACAGCACTCAGTCTTTTTGGGATCTCTCTGCGGACCATGGCTTTTGCTCTGAGATGCAACTAAGAAAATGTCAGGAAAATCCTACTAGAACAGCTGAACTTTATTTGTGATTAATCAGAGTCACTTTAAATGATGGCAGGTGTGTAATGACTTCTATTTAACATGGGTTTGAATGTGATTGGTTAATTCTGAACACAGCCACATCCCCAGTTATAAGAGGGTGTGCACACTTATGCAACCAGGTTATTGTAAGGTTTTTATTTTTCATTTTTCCACCTCGAAGATTTCTGTTTGTTTTTCAATTGAATTGTTCACATTATAGGTCACATTAACGGTATAAAAAGTTCTGACATGATTTATCTTTGTCTCATTCTTTTACATCACAAAAACCTGTGTGTGTGTGTGTGTGTGTGTGTGTGTGTGTGTGTGTGTGTGTGTGTGTGTGGTGTGTGTGTGTGTGTGTGTGTGTGTGTGTGTGTGTGTGAGAGAGAGAGAGAGAGAAAAAGTGTGTGTGTGCTAGTAGCCTGTAGTGGGATATTGAATCTCTCCTGTAGATTGCGAGGACAAAGAGAGGCACAAGGCAGGGCCAGGGGGTTAACTGGGCTAGTCTCTCTGAAACCCAGTCCTGCTGTTACACACACTGAAGAGAGTAACTACTCCTACGCCAGCGCATACACAATTAAACCCTGTGTCTACCTAACTAACTGACTGACTGATTCACAGTGAGAATATTGCCACTTTCCCCATGTAACATTCATCTAATGATCATTGTGATATCACACAGCCCAGCCCACAGAGCAGCGGCCCAGATAGAGTGAGACAAAATGACTAACATCTCCAAATGATTCTTCTTAGTGGGAACACACTTTTAATTATCTCCTAACACACTTACCCAATTCATTCCCTCCTAACACACTTACCCAATTCATTCCCTCCTAACACACTTACCCAAACCCAACCCAGTGCACTACATTTCACTTCCACGATAGCATTATCAACGCTAGACTCAACACCAGACACACAAACACATGAATGGAGGCACACAGACACACATTCACATAAAAACACACACTCAAAATGTGCGCCTGGTTTTTTAATTATCTGTGTGACTGTGTGTGTGTGACTGTGTGTGTGTGTGTGTGTGTGTGTGTGTGTGTGTGTGTGTGTGTGTGTGTGTGTGTGTGTGTATAACAGTGGTTACAGATCTATGGCCTTACGGCAGTAGAATAATGTAATGGAAGGACCCCTGGAGCCTCTAAGCTAAATGACCCGTGGCCCGCTTTTAGCAGCTAACAACTTTCTAATGTTTTTAATGCACTTTTTACTGTGCTGATCTGATTAGGTGGAGAGAGAGACAGAGGGAGGGAGGGGGAGAGAGAGAGAGAGAGAGAGAGAGAGAGAGAGAGAGAGAGAGAGAGAGAGAGAGAGAGAGAGACAACACTGTATATAGACATAATATGACATTTGAAATGTCTTTATTCTTTTGGAACTTCTGTGAGTGTAATGCCCCTTATATTTAAATTGAAAAATTGAAAGAGAGAAAGATAAGAGAAAACCCACAGTACCTACAGAGATGGAGTCTTGATCTTAAGACACTGGAGACCATGGTCGTGGTCTAGGTCTACGCTAATGGTATTAAAGAACACTGTAGTCTTTGTAGTGTGAAGGGATCTGGCTTTTTAAATGGAAGCCAGATGGGCATGCAATGGTTCATGTTTAGGAAGATGATGTTTTAAGATGGTTGGCCTTGGTCTGGGTCTTCTTTTTCTACATTTAGGGCAACATTTTCCTGTTACAAAAAATACATGCGCTGTGAAATAAAGTTCCGTTCCGTTCTAAATAACGGGAGCTCCGATAGTTGTGAGGAATAATTATCTTTTACATCAGCACATGTATCAATATGTTCTATTGTTTTGTTAAGCTACATGCTTGTGTGGCTAAATAGGGGGTAAAACTGTTGAGGCATGCAGAAGGCTGTTTCTCAAACTAGAGTCACATAAGAAACCACTTGATACTGAAATACAATAACGGGCTCAGAGTGTACAGGAAGTGCATCACAAGGTTGGGACCAACCTGCACGCCAACGATAGGATGAGTAAGTTTAAACCATGCTCATCCTCCCTCTGACAGGCCAGCAGTGAGCGGGAACTATCTCTGTCAGAGCATTTAAGGAAGAACAAAGGATGTGTCGTTCTCTTCTCTGTCTGCCCTGCGTGGTGTTACAGTGAGACCGTATATACGAACATCATATTTACCATTCAAGTGTTTGCATTAATTAAAGTACAAAGAAATCAGAAGTTACTCTGTGCTAACTATTTTGTTCTGATACCAGATTCGAATTGACGCAACCCAACATAGTGTATCATAACTATCTTTGTACATGATGTTTCCGCCACCATTTCCTATGACCGAAAAGAGCTTCTGGACGTAAGAATAGCTATCACTAACCTTGATTTAGATGAGGACTACTACTTCAATGAGTCTGGGGCAAAGGACATATTGATTATTCCGGACCAGGCCCAAATCCCCGACACTTGGAGGAGGCGGTGCTATAAAAGCCAGCGTGCGGGATACCAGATGAGACTACGTTGGAGAGTGGATAAACCTCCTCTTGCACGTTCTATTGGCGAATAAACTGCACGAGCTCCGTTCGAGACTATCAACGTGATCTGAAGAACTGTAATATCCTTTCATCAACATTTTTCGTCGCTGTCTATTTACCACCACAAACTGATGCTGACACTAAGACCGCACTCAACGACCTGTATAGGGCCATAAGCAAACAAGAAAATGTTCACCCAAAGACAGCACTTCTAAAGGCCAGGGATTTTAATGCAGGAAAACTGCCATGTTTCCTAATTTCTACCACAATGCCACCTGCGCAACTAGAGGCAAAAAAACGTTACATCACCTTTACTCCACACACAGAGATGCATACAAAGCTCTCCGTCACCCTCTGTTTGGCAAATCTGACCATAACTATATCCTCCTGATTCATGCTCACAAACAAAAACTCAAACAGGAAGTACACGCTCAATACAGAAGTGGTCAGGTGAAGCTACAGGACTGTTTCGCTAGCACAGACTGGAATATGTTCCGGGATTCATCCGATGGCATTGAGAAATGTATCACATCAGTCAATGGCTTCATTAATAAGTGCATTGACGACATCGCCCTCACAGTGACTGTGCGTACATATCCCAACCAGAATCCTGGATTATAGGCAACATCCACACTGAGCTAAAGGCTAGAGCTGCTGCTTTCAAGGAGCGGGACACTAATCCGGACGCTTATAAGAAATCCTGCTACACCCTCAGACGAACCATTAAACAGGCAAAGCGTCAATAAAGAATGGAATCCTACTACACCGACTCTGATGCTCGTCGGATATGGCAGGGCTTGCAAACTAACACGGATTACAAACCCAGCCGCGAGCTGTCCAGTGACTCAAGTCTACCAGGCGAGCTAAATACCTTCTATGCTCGATTTGAGGAAAGCTGTTTTGGACGACTGCGTGATGACACTCTCCGTAGCTGATATGAGTAAGACCTTTCAACAGGTTAAGGGCCAACAAGGCCAATTAGGGGAGGGATGGTAGGGTTAAGGGGAAAATAATAAAGAAGAAAAATATGGGCCTCCCGAGTGGCGCAGCAGTCTAAGGCACTGCATCTCAGTGCTAGAGGCGTCACTAGAGATCCTGGTTCGATCCCGGGTTGTATCACAATCCGATAGGGCGGCATACAATTGGCGCAGCGTTAGGGGAGGGTTTGGCCAGGGTAGGCTGTCATTGTAAATAACAATTTGTTCTTAACTGACTTGCTTAGTTAAATAAAAATATATTATATTTACCTGAAAATATATGGGGGATTGGAAATGATTCAGATAGTCACAATCTATCTGCAATATTAAAGCTGATCTACCCCCCCATCATCAAGATAGCCGACGACATGACGGTGGTAGGCCTGATCACCGACGATGGTAACACAGCCTATAGGGAGGAAGTCAGAGACCAGTGTAGCGCCAGGACAACAACGTCAGCAAGACTGATCGTAGACTACAGGAAATGGAGTGTCGAGCACACCCCCATTCACATCGACTGGGCTGTAGTGGAGTGTGTTGAGAGTTTTAAGTTCCTCAGTGTCAACAACACTAAGGACCTGCCATGGTCCAAACACACCACCACAGTCTTGACAAGGGCACGACAACTCCTCCTCACCCTCAGAAGGCTGAAAATATTTGGCATGGGCCCTCAGATCCTCAAAAACTTGTCAGCGGAAGACCCTAAAAATTGTCAAAGACTGCAGCCACCCAAACTCATAGATTGTTCTCTAAGCTACCGAACGGCAAGCTCTACCGGAGGTGCCAAGTGTGGGAACAAAAGGCTCCTGAACAACTTCTACCCCCAAGCCATAAGACTGCTGAACAGTTCATTAAAAGGCTACCCTGACTATTTACATTGACCCCCTTTTTTTCCCACTGGCTCTATGCACACTCACTGGACTCCACACCCACTCACACATACTACACTATTCACACACTCACACATACTACACTATCCACACACTCACACATACTACACTGACACTACAACACACACACACACACACACACACACACACACACACACACACACACACACACACACACACACACACACACACACACACACACACACACACACACACACACACACACACACACACGCTCACACGCTCACACACACACACAAAACATACAGACATGCATATTGACACCAAACACTTCATCGGAAGAGGTTGGGTCCTGGTCTGGGGCTTGTTTGTTTAGTTTTTTTTATTTAAAGGTTCTCTACGCATTTTTCAGAATGTATGGAATTCTATTTATTTACTACTACAAGTACAACATAGATATTAAGGTCTATTTGCAGGTGGTGTTGTGGTTCCAGAGGGGTTAAGTCGTGGTGTTGTGGTTCCAGAGGGGTTATGTCGTGGTGTTGTGGTTCCAGAAGGGTTAAGTTGTGGTGTTGTGGTTCCAGAGGGGTTACGTTGTGGTGTTGTGGTTCCAGAGGGGTTAAGTCGTGGTGTTGTGGTTCCAGAAGGGTTAAGTCGTGGTGTTGTGGTTCGACAGGGGTTAAGTCGTGGTGTTGTGGTTCCAGAGAGGTTAAGTCGTGGTGTTGTGGTTCCAGAAGGGTTAAGTCGTGGTGTTGTGGTTCGACAGGGGTTAAGTCGTGGTGTTGTGGTTCCAGAGAGGTTAAGTCGTGGTGTTGTGGTTCCAGAGGGGTTAAGTCGTGGTGTTGTGGTTCCAGAGGGGTTACGTCGTGGTGGTGGTGTTGTGGTTCTAGAGGGGTTAAGTCGTGGTGGTGGTGCTGTGGTTCTAGAAGTGTTAAGTCGTGGTGGTGTTGTTGTGGTTCTAGAGGGGTTACGTCGTGGTGGTGTTGTTGTAGTTCTAGATGGGTTAAGTCATGGTGGTGGTGTTGTAGTTCTAGAGGGGTTAAGTTGTGGTGGTGTAATTGTGGTTCTAGAGGGGTTAAGTCGTGGTGGTGTTGTTGTGGTTCTAGAGCGCTTAAGTCATGGTGGTGGTGTTGTTGTGGTTCTAGAGGGGTTAAGTCATGGTGGTGGTGTTGTTGTGGTTCTAGAGGGGTTAAGTCGTGGTGGTGGTGTTGTTGTGGTTCTAGAGGGTTTAAGTCGTAGTGGTGGTGTTGTGGTTCTAGAGGGGTTAAGTCGTGGTGGTGGTGGTGTTGTGGTTCTAGAGGGGTTAAGTCGTGGTGGTGGTGGTGGTGTTGTGGTTCTAGAGGGGTTTTGTCATGGTGGTGTTGTTGTGGTTCTAGAGGGGTTAAGTCGTGGTGGTGGTGTTGTTGTGGTTCTAGAGGGGTTAAGTTGTGGTGGTGGTGGTGGTGTTGTGGTTCTAGAGGGGTTAGGTCTTGGTGGTGGTGTTGTGGTTCTAGAGGGGTTAGGTCTTGGTGGTGGTGTTGTGGTTCTAGAGGGGTTAAGTCGTGGTGGTGTTGTTGTGGTTCTAGAGGGGTTAAGTCTTGGTGGTGGTGTTGTGGTTCTAGAGGGGTTAAGTCGTGGTGGTGTTGTTGTGGTTCTAGAGGGGTTAGGTCTTGGTGGTCATGTTGCTGTGGTCCTAGAGGGGTTAAGTCATGGTGGTGGTATTGTGGTTCTAGAGGGGTTAAGTTGTGGTGTTGTTGTGGTTCTAGAGGGGTTAAGTCGTGGTGGTGGTGTTGTGGGTCTAGAGGGGTTAAGTCATGGTGGTGGTGTTGTTGTGGTTCTAGAGGGGTTAATTCATGGTGCTGTTAAGTCATGGTGGTGGTGTTGTGATTCTAGAGGGGTTAAGTCATGGTGGTGGTGTTATGGTTCTAGAGGGGTTAAGTCATGGTGGTGGTGTTATGGTTCTAGAGGGGTTAAGTCATGGTGGTGTTGTTGTGGTTCTAGAGGGGTTAAGTCGTGGTGGTGTTGTTGTGGTTCTAGAGGGGTTTTGTCATGGTGGTGATGTTGTTGTGGTTCTAGATGGGTTAAGTCTAGAGGGGTTAAGTCATGGTGGTGGTGTTATGGTTCTAGAGGGTTAAGTTGTGGTGGTGGTGTTGTTGTTCTAGAGGGGTTCAGTCATGGTGGTGGTGGTGTTGTGGTTCTAGAGGGATTAGGTCTTGGTGGTGTTGTTATGGTTCTAGAGGGGTTAAGTCGTGGTGAGTTGTTGTGGTTCTAGAGGGGTTGGGTCTTGGTGTAGATGTAGTTGGTGATAAACTGGGTCTAGATATGTAGATATGGTTCCTTCTGGGTTGAGTCATGGCCTAGAAGGGGTTTTTGAGAGTTCTGGTCTGGTTCTGAATGTGGTAACTAAAGGATATGTTATTGGCATGGATATGGTTCTTGAGGTTTCTAGTCTTGAACTAGTTGTGGTTCCTAAGGGGTGTAGTCTTGGTCTAGATGTGGTTCCAAAGGGGTGGAGTCTTGGTCTAGATGTGGTTCTCAAGGGTTCTAGTGTTGGTCTAGATGTGTTTCCTAAGGGGTGGAGTCTTGGTCTAGATGTGGTTCTCAAGGGTTCTAGTCTTGGTCTAGATATGGTTCCTAAGGGGTGGAGTCTTGGTCTAGATGTGGTTCCTAAGGGGTGGAGTCTTGGTCTAGATGTGGTTCTCAAGGGTTCTAGTCTTGGTTTAGAAGTGGTTCCTAAGGGGTGGAGTCTTGGTCTCGATGTGGTTCCTAAGGGGTGGAGTATTGGTATCTGGATGTAGGATTCCAGGGGCCTGGTCTTGGTCTCGGTTTCCATGGCTCCGGTGTTGACTCCATCTCTGCAGGTTAGGGTCTGGAGGATTGATTCTAATACCACACCAACCCGATTAGCACTGACCAGCACCCTGCTTCCTCCCGCCCCACCCTGCTCTAGGTGAGTTTGACAAACCCTGCTCTAGGTGAGTTTGGGAAACCCTGCTCTAGGTGAGTTTGGGAAACCCTGCTCTAGGTGAGTTTGGGAAACCCTGCTCTAGGTGAGTTTGGGAAACCCTGCTCTAGGTGAGTTTGGGAAACCCTGCTCTAGGTGAGTTTGACAAACCCTGCTCTAGGTGAGTTTGACAAACCCTGCTCTAGGTGAGTTTGGGAAACCCTGGTCTAGGTGAGTTTGACAAACCCTGCTCTAGGTGAGTTTGACAAACCCTGCTCTAGGTGAGTTTGGGAAACCCTGCTCTAGGTGAGTTTGACAAACCCTGCTCTAGGTGAGTTTGGGAAACCCTGCTCTAGGTGAGTTTGGGAAACCCTGCTCTAGGTGAGTTTGGGAAACCCTGCTCTAGGTGAGTTTGGGAAACCCTGCTCTAGGTGAGTTTGGGAAACCCTGCTCTAGGTGAGTTTGACAAACCCTGCTCTAGGTGAGTTTGGGAAACCCTGCTCTAGGTGAGTTTGACAAACCCTGCTCTAGGTGAGTTTGGGAAACCCTGCTCTAGGTGAGTTTGACAAACTCAGGTGCTGGTCAGAGCTAATAGCGTTGGTGTGGTATTAGAATCACTGGGACCTTCTATTGATCTGGGACCTGTTATTTCACAATACACTCCAACACATTTCACAACACCACCCATCCACAGCACGCACACACACCCTTCTCACCTCCATCTTCAGTAGTACAGTTGACCTCGATATTAGAAGTGTTGTAAGCCCCATTGGACACCTGCAGGGAAACCCTGTAGTGCGTGTTGGGCTGCAGGTCACCTATCACCGTGGAATCAACCCCGGGTGGGAAGGTCAGAGTTCGTCTGAGGTGAGAGGATTCGACCCTGAGTGTGTAGAGTTCCACCTCACCCTGGAGATCCTGTAGAGCTGAGGGGTGGAGAGAGACAGTTGACAGAGAACTTATTGTCATAATCAACATTTGGCGTTTGGTAGCCTAACATTTAAGAGAGTTGGGCCAGTAACCGTAAGGTTGCTGGTACGAATCCCTGAGCCGACTAGGTGATAAATATGTATATGTGCAATTGAGTAAGGCACTTAATCCTAATTGCTCCTGCTAAATTACTAAAATATAAAATGTAACATGACAATATGGAAAAGGTTCCTAGAACAGCATAGTAGTCTCGTCCTACCCTACTGAATAAGGTCCTGTTTATGTGAATAACAGTTCTAGTTCAGACTATCATGACAGTATTAAATATAGCTTCTTACAGGGTTCTGTCCAGCTGATGTGTATGGATGTATGGTCGATGGTCTGGACAGACAGAGAGGGCGGGTGGAGGGGTACTCCTGCCAGGGTAACACCCGTAGCCAGCTGTCCTGTAGAGTAGCCCACGTCATTATAGACCAGTAACTGGTACTGGTACCATGTGAACCTACAGCGTCGAAATGGACCAGGCAAAGGTTAGACAACACACACTTGCATTCAGGCACATACAAAGACACGCACACATGCACTCACACACACATACTGTACCAAAACACATCCTGTTTCAAAAGGGATGCAATATCTAGGCCAATGCAAAACAATTACTAGCAACAAGGGCTAACACAAACGTCAATTGATTATATTTCCACTATGAACAATCTAGGCCAGCATAGCAGTGAAAGTCCAGAAAACTGCTTAAACTGCTTATGTATCTAAAAGTGTCTAACTTGAAGCTAGAGTAAACGTCAGTAGTGGAGAGAGAAGCCTTTTAGCAAGCACAGGGACAAAATCAGCTGCTGCCGAGTGCCAGCCAGAGATTAGCACAAAATAATTAAATTATTTGAATATTTGCTTAATGTATCTTTGAGCGGCATTAAAAGATGGCATCGGAGCGCGAAACAGCTCTGTACACAGTGGCGGCGGTTTGCTCTAAAGCTAATTTTGGTAATCTCACCTGCTAAGGCCTTTATCTTGGTGAAACAATTTGTCTCCGGCGTAAACATTGAACCAGCGATGGAGATCTGCCGGGGCCTGCGCGGCCAGCGGCTGACGGCTTTTACGTCTGAGCAGCTCGTATCTGAGGACCACACCAAACACACGGATAATCACACACACATACACACACAAACACACACGCAAACACAGTCTATTTCCCTCTATCCCTCTATTCTCTTTCTCTCTCTGTCTCTCTCTTTCCACCCCTTTCTGTCTCTTTCTGTGTAACTCTATCCCTCTATCACTCTTTCTTCTGCAGTCCAACTTTCTCCCTCTCTATTCTCTAATTCCTGTGGTGTTAGTGTTATTCACTCTCACAGTGATGTTAATGTGGGCTGCAATCAGAAGGGCAGGCCTTAATTCCAGCTTTCATAAACCAACTTAAACAAACACACTGATCTGAGCTGTGGAGGGGAAAGTACTCATGAATTGTAATGGTTTACCATGAAAACAGACTGTTATTTAGCTCGTAATCGTGACGAGAACAGAGTAGGAACTAAAGTGGTAAATACTCACACACATAGATAACGAGCTAGATAATTAACACTCATGTCAAAGCAAGTCCCTGTCTGGTTCAGTGAAGAGTGTGTGAGACTATTCAGAGTAATACTGATATGGATGTTGGATGCTAGTGCTACGTAGATGTTGGATGCTAGTGCTATGTAGATGTTGG
>NC_138291.1:19542500-19660000 GCF_965601325.2 Salmo salar | reverse complement strand
AATTCATAACATATTCGGTTGTAGTTCATTTAAATATTCCCTATATAGTGCACTCTGTTTCACTATGTTTCACTCTGTTTCACTATGGTTCACTATGTTTTACTCTGTTTCACTATGTTTCACTCTGTTTCACTCTGGTTTACTATGTTTCACTATGTTTCACTCTGTTTCACTATGTTTTACTCTGTTTCACTCTGGTTTACTATGTTTCACTATGTTTCACTCTGTTTCACTCTGTTTCACTATGTTTCACTCTGTTTCACTATGTTTCACTATGTTTCACTCTGTTTCACTATGGTTCACTATGTTTTACTCTGTTTCACTATGTTTCACTCTGTTTCACTATGTTTCACTCTGTTTCACTATGGTTCACTATGTTTTACTCTGTTTCACTATGTTTTACTCTGTTTCACTATGTTTCACTCTGTTTCACTATGTTTCACTCTGTTTCACTATGGTTCACTATGTTTTACTCTGTTTCACTATGTTTTACTCTGTTTCACTATGTTTCACTCTGTTTCACTATGTTTCACTATGTTTTACTCTGTTTCACTATGGTTCACTATGTTTTACTCTGTTTCACTCTGTTTCACTATGTTTCACTCTGTTTCACTATGGTTCACTATGTTTTACTCTGTTTCACTATGTTTTACTCTGTTTCACTCTGTTTCACTATGTTTCACTCTGTTTCACTATGGTTCACTATGTTTTACTCTGTTTCACTATGTTTTACTCTGTTTCACTATGTTTCACTCTGTTTCACTATGGTTCACTGTGTTTTACTCTGTTTCACTATGTTTTACTCTGTTTCACTCTGTTTCACTATGTTTTACTCTGTTTCACTCTGTTTCACTATGTTTTACTCTGTTTCACTATGGTTCACTATGTTTTACTGTTTTACTATGGTTTACTATGTTTTACTATGGTTTACTATGTTTTACTATGTTTTACTATGGTTTACTATGTTTTACTCTGTTTCACTATGGTTCACTATGTTTTACTGTTTTACTATGGTTTACTATGTTTTACTATGTTTTACTATGGTTTACTATGTTTTACTATGGTTTACTATGTTTTACTATGTTTTACTATGGTTTACTATGTTTTACTATGTTTTACTATGGTTTACTATGGTTTACTATGTTTTACTATGGTTTACTATGTTTTACTATGGTTTACTATGTTTTACTATGTTTTACTATGGTTTACTATGTTTTACTATGGTTTACTATGTTTCACTATGGTTTACTATGTTTTACTATGTTTTAATACGGTTTACTACGGTTTACTACGTTTTACTATGGTTTACTATGTTTTACTATGGTTTACTATGGTTTACTATGTTTTACTATGGTTTACTATGTTTTACTATGGTTTACTATGTTTTACTATGTTTTACTATGTTTTACTATGTTTTACTATGGTTTACTATGTTTTACTATGTTTTAATACGGTTTACTACGGTTTACTACGTTTTACTATGGTTTACTATGTTTTACTATGGTTTACTATGGTTTACTATGTTTTACTATGGTTTACTATGTTTTACTATGTTTTACTATGTTTTACTATGTTTTACTATGGTTTACTATGTTTTACTATGGTTTACTATGTTTTACTATGGTTTACTATGTTTCACTATGGTTTACTATGGTTTACTATGTTTCACTATGGTTTACTATGGTTTACTATGTTTTACTATGGTTTAATACGGTTTACTATGGTTTACTATGTTTTACTATGTTTTACTATGTTTTACTATGGTTTACTATGTTTTACTATGTTTTACTATGGTTTACTATGTTTTACTATGTTTTAATATGTTTTACTATGGTTTACTATGTTTTACTATGGTTTACAATGTTTTACTATGGCCACATTTACGAGGGCCACATGATGCTGTCCAAAGTAGAGCACACCATGGGGAATAGAATGTTATTAAAGCCATCATCTCTTGTTATGATGTCTCACCCCTCCAGTTCTCCGTTGCTCCTCTCCGGGGCTCCCCAGGACAGCAGTACTGAGGTGGGGGTGTCAGAGTAGAGGTGGGGGAGCGGGACCCCCTCCGGTGGGGCAGCGGGGGTATGGAAGGACTGGGACTCCCCAGAGAGAGTACACCCTGCCGGGGTACAGGCCTCCACCTAACAGCACGACAGAGGACAATACAGTTAGACAGGCATAGACTTTAATGTGTTTAATCATCAATATGTGTTATTATTGTATTATTGCTCCATCCATCCATCCATCCAACCCATCCTCCCACCCACCTGCAGGCTGTAGAGTTGGTAGGGCAGGAGGTTATAGAGGCTGTAACTGGTAGTGTTGCCTGGTACTGTAGCAGTGCTGTGTGACAGGGACAGGGTGGAGGTGAGGTGGAGAGTGTAGTGGGTGATCACCCCGTTGGGCTGGGCTGGGGGGACCCAGGAGACTAACACACTATGTGACTGGAGGGATGACACCACAGGGGGGTCCACGGGACCTGGACCTAGAGGGAGGGGGTGGGGGCAGGAGAGAGGGAAGGGGGAGAGAGACGGAGGGAGGGAGGGAGGGAGGGAGGGAGAGAGAGAGAGAGAGAGAGAGAGACAAAACAGACAACAATAAACACAGGGTTAGAATGGTTCCCAAACTCCCTACTCTCGCTCTCATGATTGCCAACCTGATTGGTTTGGTTTTTTCCTCTTTTCCTGAACACCCTATACACCAAACCCAGTCTGTCTACTAAGGTCTAGGACAGGTGTTAGAAAACTACACTGAACAAAAATATAAACACAGCATGTAAAGTGTTAGTCCCATGATCCCAGAAATGTTCCATACACACAAAAAGCTTAATTCTCTCAAATGTTGTGCACCAATTAGTTTACATCCCTGTTAGTGAGCATTTCTCCTTTGCCAAGATAATCCATCCACCTGACAGGTGTGGCATATCAAGAAGCTGATTAAACAGCATGATCACTATACAGGTACTGGGGACAATAAAAGGCCATTCTAAAATGTGTAGTTTTGTCTCACAACACAATGCCACAGATGTCTCAAGTTTTATGGGAGTGTGCAATTGGCAGGATGACTGCGGAATGTCCACCAGAGCTGTTGCCAGATAATTGAATGTTAATTTCTCTACCATAAATCACCTCCAACATCGTTTTAGAGAATTTTGCAGTACGTCCAACCGGCCTCACAACACGTACTGTATGGCGTCATGTGGGCTAGCGGTTTGATGATGTCAACGTTGTGAACAGAGTGCCCCATGGTGGGGTTATGGAATGGGCAGGCATAAGCTACGGACAACGAACAAAATTGCATTTTATCGATGGCAATTTGAATGCACAGAAATATCATGACGAGGTCCTGAGGCCAATTGTGAGATCCATTGTGAGGCCCATTGTGAGGCCCATTTCTTTTAAGGTATCTGTGACCAAAAGATGCATACCTGTATTCCCAGTCATGTGAAATCCATAGATTAGGGCCTAATTAATACATTATAATTGACTGAGTTCCTCATATGAACTTTAACGCAGTAAAACCGCTGAAATCGTTACATGTTGCATTTTTATTTTTGTTCAGGAAACATAATTTCTTGTTACAGTGACTACAGCCTTTAGTGGAAAAGAACAAAGGAAAAAGAGGGATTATTATTTCATCAATGTGGAAGGAAGAAAAGCCTTGTGCACCGTGTGTGTGTGTGTGTGTGTGTGTGTGTGTGTGTGTGTGTGTGTGTGTGTGTGTGTGTGTGTGTGTGTGTGTGTGTGTGTGTGTGTGTGTGTGTGTGTGTGTGTGTGTGTGTGTGTGTGTATGTGGTGAGAAGCGAGGAGATGAGAAGAGAGAGTGTGGTGGAATTATCATTTGACAACGGAACGTCAAGAGTGACATCACAAGGACAAACAGTGATTTGGAGGGCCCTATTCCTGGGATTAGAATCGAGGGCACATACAGCGATGTGCAAATCAGCTCATTTAGCGAGGGGCCAGCAGAACGTTCGGGCGCGGCCACACAGAAAATTATATTTATGGATTTATTCAATGGAGATTATAGGCAGTGATATCAACTATGAGCTGGGGAGAGATGGCACTGAATCTGAGGAAATATTGTAATCACTCAAGTTTGTGACTGGCCATTTCCACTGAATGGCTACTTCCACACTTCCCACTGCCAAGCGCTCACGATACGGATTCCTTCACACACACACACACACACACACATACCTGCACCGGCACACACACACACACACACACACACACACACACACACACACACACACACACACACACACACACACACACACACACACACACACACACACACACACACACCAAGGAATCCTTCACACACATCTAGTGTACGACAGCTCCGGTCATTTTCATAATTACACACAGGAATGCAGGCACACACACATTCACATCGATGTACAATATGCACACACACACACACACACACACGCACACACACACACACACACACACACACACACACGCCAGCATGGTGTGTGCAACGCCAGGGTTGTGGGTTTGATTCCCACGGGGGGCCAGTACATAAAAAAAAATGCATGAAATTAATTGTATGAAATGTATGCATTCACTACTTTAAGTCGCTCTGGATAAGAGCGTCTGCTAAATGACTAAAATGTAATGAAACAAGGGGCGATAACAAGGCTCTAAAGCCCTTAGTTTGCAGAAGCGTGACACAGTGGTAGAGCTGCAGTCTACTTTGCACATGTTGTCCAACAGCGACATAGGACCGAATCCCATCCCAGACACTTTCTCACGGTTTCCCCTCTACATCTACATTCCTCACTGTCTAAATAAAGATAAAAATATGGAAGACCAACGAGTCTCCTCTAAAGGCCTTTCTCCATACCTGATGGTCAAATGCCGACCCTTCTACCTCCTGAGGGAGTTTTCAGCTGTTATCGTGACTGTTGTATACATTCCACCTCAGGATAAAACACCCTGTCTTGTCGCCAGCGATTTTAATTATGCGTCATTAAGACACGTGACACCCAACTTCCATCAACACGTCTCCTTCGCAATTAGGGGTGATAAAGTCCTAGACCAATGTCACTCTACCCACAAGCAAGCATACAAGGCCCTCCCTCGTCCGCTATTCGGCAAATCAGACTCTGTACTCCTGCTTCCTGTTTACAAGGAAGCATTGTCAACTTACACACAGCACTGACAAACACACTTACACCACCAGATATTCACCAGGGGTCTTTTCACAGTCCCCAGGTCCAGAACAAATTCAAGGAAATGTACAGTATTATACAGAGCCATGAGTGCATGGAACTCCCTTCCCTCTCATATTGTACAAGAGAACAACAAATCTGGTTTAAAAAACAAATAAAGCAACACCTCACGGCCCAACGCCTCTCCCCCATGTCACCTTCTTGTTGTGTGTATGTACTGACATGTACGTGGAACTCATAGATGCACATAAACTACATGTTAGTGTTTTTAAATGTATGTACACTACCGTTCAAAAGTTTGGAGTCACTTAGAAATGTCCTTGTTTTTGAAAGAAAAGCAATTTTTTTGTCCATTAAAAGAACATCAAATTGATCAGAAATACAGTGCAGACATTGTTAATGTTATAAATGACTATTGTAGCTGGAAACGGCTAATTTTGAATCAAATATCTACATAGGCGTACAGAGGCCCATTACCATTAGCACTTCTGTGTTCCAATGGCACGCTGTGTTAGCTAATCCAAGTTGATCATTTTAAAAAGCTAGTGGAAGGCCCAGGTGCACAACTGAGCAAGAGGACAAGTACATTAGAGTGTCTAGTTCGAGAAACAGACGCCTCACAAGTCCTCAACTGGCAGCTTCATTAAATAGTACCCGCAAAGCACCAGTCTCAACGTCAACAGTGAAGAGGCAACTCCGGGATGCTGGCCTTATAGGCAGAGTTGCAAAGAAAAAGGCATATCTCAGACTGGCCAATAAAAAGAAAAGATTAAGATGGGCAAAAGAACACAGACACTGGACAGAGGCAACATCTCCTCAACACGGGGGCCCCACAGGGGTGTGTGCTTATTCCCCTCCTGTACTCCTTGTTCACCCTACTACTGGTGGCCACACGCGACTCCAACACCATCATCAATTTTACAGACGACACGATGGTGGTAAACCTGATCACGTGATAGCAACCTCTCCCTCAAAGTCAGTAAGACCAAGGAGCTGATCGCGGACTACAGAAAACAAGGAGGGGGGGGGGCTGCGAGCACAACCCCATCCACATAGACAGAATGGATCGGGTCGAGAGCTTCAAGTTGCTCAGTGTCCAAATCACTAAGGACTTAAAATGGTCCACTAGCACGAACACAGTTGTGATGAAGGCACAACAGCGCCTCTTCTCCCTCAGGAGGTTGAGAAGGTTTGGAATGGGCCCTCAAATCATCAAAAAGTTCTACAGTTGTACCATTGAGATCATCTTGACTGGCTGCATCACTGCTTGGTATGGCAACAGCACCGCACTCGATTGCATGGCGCTACAGAGGGTGGTGCGGACAGCCCAATACATCACTGGGGCCGAGCTCCCTGCCATCCAGGACCTCTATATCGGGCGGTATGAAAGGAAGGTCCGGAAAATAGTTAAAGACTCCAGCCAACCAAGCCATAGACTGTTCTCTCTGCTTCCGCATGGCAATCGGTACTGGTGCATCAAGTCTGACACAACAAGCTCCTGAACACCTTCTATCCCCAAGCCATAAGACTGCTAAATAGCTAACAGAACACACACATAACATGTCCACACATTTATACTGACTCACAAGCACGCACACACACTTACATACAATCATCATTTAAGCTGCTGCTACTCTGTTTATCATATATCCTGATGCCTAGTCACCTTACCCCTATACATATCTACCTCTATCGATCCAGTGTCCCTGCACATTATAATATTGGAACTGACCCTGTATATAGCTTCTAACGTTCTCCTGTTCTTATTTCTTATTTTTTATTTCTTATGTATTTTTGTTCTAACTTATGTTATTTTTTGTCCTACATTAATATGGATTACTGCATTGTTGGGTTTGGAGTATGTAAGAAAGGCAGTTCACTGTAATTGTGCACGTGACATTAAAACTTGATACTCTAGCATCCCCTTTGAATAGCCTCACCCCCTTGAAATTTGCGTTACCCCATATCTTCTCAACATACCATAAGTGAAACTGGTTTGTCAGTCTGGTCTGTCAGGGGCTAACTAGGGGGAGTGTGGTCTGCCAGGGGCTAACTAGGGGGAGTGTGGTCTGTCAGAGGAGTTCTGTGTTCAGTTTGTCTGTTGACTAAGTCTAAGGCAGTGGTTACCAAACTTTTTAAGCCCGAGAACCCATTTTGAAAAAAATAAAATTTACATTTGCAACCCCACCATGTAAAAAAAGTGATGTAATCAAATGCCAATGTTTACATTTTTTATGGGCTATGACAGTCTATTTCAAATACATCTGACAGTACTTTTGTTTCAAGGAAGTATGGTTTGAAGTGACTGAAATGCACCAGAAAGGTATTGGGAAGTTCAGAAGATCATCAAGCAATCATTTTGTATGATATTCTGTGTAGAAACAACATTTCCCAAGTTTGGTCTTGTCCACTCTGTTCTAATAAGTCCTGTGTGGATTGAGGGAAACAAAATACGTGCTCCTGAGAGTCTTCTATTTCAGTGATCGGGTCATAATACACCACCTGACCAACAGTGCTCGTCGAATGTCAATCTCCTTCCAAAAATCATGGCCATTAATATGGAGTTGGTCCCCCTTTGCTGCTATAACAGGCTTTCCACTAGATGTTGGAACATTGTTGCGGGGACTTGCTTCATTCAACCACAAGAGCATTAGTGAGGTCAGGCACTGATGTTGGGCGATTAGGCCTGGCTCGCAGTCGGCCTTCCAATTCATCCCAAAGGTGTTCGATGGGGTTGAGGTCAGGGCTCTGTGCGGGCCAGTCAAGTTCTTTTACACCGATCTCGACAAACCATTTCTGTATGTACCTGGTTTTGTGCACAGGGGCATTGTTATTCTGAAACAAAATTCATGAAACATTCAATAAATGTCCTGGTTTTCCAGAAATCCTGGTTGGACGATTCCAGACTTCCGGCTTATTCCCTCCTGATTCTGGGAATCCTCCAACCGGGATTTCGGGTAAACCAATGGATTTATTGAAAATTCCCGGAATTTTGCAACCCTAGTCTTTACCCTTCTTCATTCCCTCTCCTCTCCTCCTGCTTTCACATTTAAAAAGAAGGAATATATCAACCATGGAAAAAGTGGATTTTTCCTCCTTCCTTGTCTATCTGTCTGTCTTCCTTGTGTCGTAGCCTAGTGGTTAGAGTGTTGGGCCAGTAACTGAAAGGCTGCTAGATTGAATCCCTGCGCTGACAAGGTAAAAATCAGTTGTTCTGCCCCTGAACAAGGTGGTTAACCCTCTGTTCCTAGGCCGTCATTGAAAATAAGAATTTGTTCTTAACTGGCTTGCCTAGTTAAACAAAGGTTAAATAAAAATAAATTAAAAATTACCCTTTCTCCACTCTTCCATTCTCCCTCCCTCCCTCCCTCCCTCCCTCCCTCCCTCCCTCCCTCCCTCCCTCCCTCCCTCCCTCCCTCCCTCCCTCCCTCCCTCCACCCTACCTGATTTGATTGATATTTCTGTCCCATGCTCTGAAGGTAATGTTTTCCTCCCCCATTTACATCCGACTGTACTGGGGTAATGGTCCCACACACACACACACACACACACACACACACACACACACACACACACACACACACACACACACACACACACACACACACACACACACACACACACACACACACACACACACACACAGACAGTAGCAGGGTAATGGTGCTTCGGCAAGGGCAGGCGGATCAAGGTGACTGAGCGTGCTCAGAGCGTGCTGCGTTGCTAAGCGCTAACGTTAACTGCTAAAGGCTCCCCCAGATGGCACCGGGACCAGAGGGGGAGATAGGGGGAGGTAGCCTCGCCATCACCTTAGCTCACCCTCATCCAGTACTAACTGTTCCCTGGGTGCCAAAGACATGGATGTCGATTAAGGCAGCCCTCTGCATCTCTCTGATTCAGAGGGGTTGTGTTAAATGCGAAAGACACATTTCAGTTGAATGCATTCAGTTCTACAACTGACTAGGTATCCCCCTTTCCCTTTCCCTAAACCTTACCTCACCCTCTCCTCCCTCCCTCCCTCTCTCCCCCTCCCCTCCCCTAAAATAACCCACCTCACACCCTCTTCTCACCCTTGATGACACCGCTCTCACCCATTACTGACCCATCTTTCTACGGGGAGATGCCCACACCCTTTCCTCCCCCATCTTGTAACTTATTTGTGATTCCAGCCCTTGTCTGTGCATGTATGTAACTGAATGTGTGTAACTGAATGTGTGTAACTGAATGTGTGTAACTGAATGTATGTAACTGAATGTGTGTAACTGAATGTGTGTAACTGAATGTGTGTAACTGCATGTATGTAACTGAATGTGTGTAACTGAACGTGTGTAACTGAACGTGTGTAACTGAACGTGTGTAACTGAACGTGTGTAACTGAACGTATGTAACTGAACGTGTGTAACTGCATGTGTGTAACTGAATGTGTGTAACTGAATGTGTGTAACTGAACGTGTGTAACTGAACGTGTAACTGAACGTGTGTAACTGAACGTGTGTAACTGAACGTGTGTAACTGAACGTGTGTAACTGAATGTGTGTAACTGAACGTGTGTAACTGAACGTGTGTAACTGAATGTGTGTAACTGAACGTGTGTGATTCAAGTGTTTTTCAGTGCCTAGCTGCGTTCCAGTGTAGCAGGGTGATTTTTCCCAGGCAGCGTCAGTGTGTCAGGGCTGTGTGGTGCAGGGCCCCCTACTAGCTTCCTTCCTAGCATCCCTCCTAGCCTCCCTCATAGCCTCCCTACTAGCTTCCTTCCTAGCTTCCCTCCTAGCCTCCCTCATAGCCTCCCACCTAGCTTCCCTCCTAGCCTCCCTACTAGCTTCCTTCCTAGCTTCTCTCCTAGCCTCTCTACTAGCCTCCCTACTAGCCTCCCTCCTAGCCTCCCTACTAGCCCTCCTACTAGTCTCCCTACTAGTCTCCCTCCTAGCCTCCCTCCTAGCCTCCCTACTTGTCTCCCTGCTAGCCTCCCTACTAGCCTCCCTACTAGCCTCCCTCCTAGCCTCCCTACTAGCCCTCCTACTAGTCTCGCTACTGGTCTCCCTACTGGTTTCCCTCCTAGCCTCCCTACTAGCCTCACTACTAGCCTCCCTCCTAGCCTCCCTACTAGCCTCCCTACTAGCCTCCCTCCTAGCCTCCCTACTAGCATCCCTCCCAGCCTCCCTACTAGCCCTCCTACTAGTCTCCCTACTGGTCTCCCTACTAGTCTCACTACTAGCCTCCCTCCTAGCCTCCCTACTAGCATCCCTCCCAGCCTCCCTACTAGCCCTCCTACTAGTCTCCCTACTGGTCTCCCTACTAGTCTCACTACTAGCCTCCCTCCTAGCCTCCCTCCTAGCCTCCCTACTAGCATCCCTCCCAGCCTCCCTACTAGCCCTCCTACTAGTCTCCCTACTGGTCTCCCTACTAGTCTCCCTACTAGCCTCCCTCCTAGCCTCCCTACTAGTCTCCCTACTAGTCTCCCTACTAGCCTCCCTCCTAGCCTCCCTACTAGCCCTCCTACTAGTCTCCCTACTAGTCTCCCTACTATCCTCCCTACTAGACTCACTACTAGTCTCCCTACTAGCCTCCCTACTAGTCTCACTACTAGCCTCCCTACTAGCCCCCCTACTAGTCTCCCTGCTAGTCTCCCTGCTAGCCTCCCTACCAGCCTCCCTACTAGGCTCACTACTAGTCTCCCTCCTAGCCTCCCTACTAGCCTCCCTACTAGCCTCCCTACTAGCCTCCCTGCTAGTCTTCCTACTAGCCTCCCTACTAGTCTTCCTACTAGCCTCACTACTAGCCTCACTACTAGCCTCCCTACTAGCCTCCCTCCTAATTGCCCTACTAGCCTCCCTCCTAGCCTCCCTACTAGTCTCCCTACTAGTCTCCCTACTAGCCTCCCTCCTAGCCTCCCTACTAGCCTCCCTACTAGTCTCCCTCCTAGCCCTGATAAATAAACAATGCACAGCGCTGACCTTTAGGTTAACAGCTTTTTATGCTTGCTCCACTCAGCACTCTCACTGATTCAATTACCACAAAGGTCCAGGAGACGCAGGGAATAAGCAAGGAGACCCAGCCCGTCTGTCTGTCTGTCTGTCTGTCTGTCTGTCTGTCTGTCTGTCTGTCTGTCTGTCTGTCTGTCTGTCTGTCTGTCTGTCTGTCTGTCTGTCTGTCTGCCTGCCTGCCTGCCTGCCTGCCTGCCTGCCTGCCTGCCTGCCTGCCTGCCTGCCTGCCTGTCTGTCTGTCTGTCTGTCTGTCTGTGGTCTCCATTAAACCTGCCGAGACTCAGTAGAGGCCTCAATTGTAAATAATTTTACCACATGAGACAATCATGTCACCTTGAATTTGAACACTCCCCCTCAGACACCCATACAAAAATGGATACACACATGCGTTTGCGCACGTCAACACACACACACACACACACACACACACACACACACACACACACACACACACACACACACACACACACACACACACACACACACACACACACACACTCCACAACTATGTCACCCACACCCCTTGATCCCTCGACTCCCCAGCCACCCTCTCCTTGTCTTCTAGCAGCACAGAGGACCCAGAGTGTTATTTAGGCTTTACTGGTCTGTATTAAATTTTGCAATTTGAAGGGCTGTTAAGTTTTTCAATTGAAATTTATTTTAAGATGCAGGTACTTTTTATTTTATTGATGTTTTACTGCTCTCCGGGTGCAGGCTAGAACACACTGGAATAACACCACTCTACCCCAATAACACCACTCCACACCACTATACCTCAATAACACCACTCTACCCCAATAACACCACTCCACACCACTATACCTCAATAACACCACTCTACCCCAATAACACCACTCCACACCACTATACCTCAATAACACCACTCTACCCCAATAACACCACTCCACACCACTATACCCCAATAACAGCACTCTACCCCAATAACACCACTCTACACCACTATACCCCAATAACACCACTATACCCCAAAAACACCACTCCACACCACTATACCTCAATAACACCACTATACCCCAATAACACCACTTCGCCCCAATAACACCACTCCACACCACTATATCCCAATAACACCACTATACCCCAATAACACCACTATACCTCAATAACACCACTCCACACCACTATACCCCAATAACACCACTATACCCCAATAACACCACTCCACACCACTATACCCCAATAACACCACTATACCTCAATAACACCATCCCACCCCAATAACACCACTCTACCCCAATAACACCACTCCACACCACTACACCCCAATAACACCACTCCACCCCAATAACACCACTCCACACCAACCCACCCCAATAACACCACTCTAGCCCAATAACACCACTCTACCCCATAGCACCACTCCACCCCAATAACACCACTCTACCCCAATAACACCACTCCACACCACCCCAATAACACCACTCTACCACAATAACACCACTCCACCCCAATAACACCACTCGACCCCATAACACCACTCCACCACAGTAACACCACTCCACCCCAATAACACCACTCCACACCACCCTACCCCAGTAACACCACTCTACCACAATAACACCACTCCACCCCAATAACACCACTTCACCCCAATAACACCACTCCACCCCAATAACACCACTCCGCCCCAATAACACCACTTCGCCCCAATAACACCACTTCGCCCCAATAACACCACTTCGCCCCAATAACACCACTCTACCCCAATAACACCACTCTACCCCATAACACCACTCTACCCCATAACACAACTCCACCACAGTAACACCACTCCACCCCAATAACACCACTCCACACCACCCTACCCCAGTAACACCACTCTACCACAATAACACCACTCCACCCCAATAACACCACTTCACCCCAATAACACCACTCCACCCCAATAACACCACTCCACCCCAATAACACCACTCCGCCCCAATAACACCACTTCGCCCCAATAACACCACTCCACCCCAATAACACCACTCCGCCCCAATAACACCACTCCGCCCCAATAACACCACTCCATACAACTCCACCCCAATAACACCACTTCACCCCAATAACACCACTCCACCCCAATAACACCACTTCACCCCAATAACACCACTCCACCCCAATAACACCACTCCGCCCCAATAACACCACTCTGCCCCAATAACACCACTCTGCCCCAATAACACCACTCCACCCCAATAACACAACTCCACCCCAATAACACCACTCTACCCCAATAACACCACTCTACCACAATAACACCACTCCACACAACTCCACCCCAATAATACCACTCTACCCTAATAACACCACTCTACCTGTAGATGTAGTGGTAGGACATTAGGAATACTTTGAGAGGCCTTCCCTCCTCTCCCCCCTCTCCCTCTGTCCCTCCTCTCCCCCCTCTCCCCCCGTCCCTCCTCTCCCGCCTCTCCCTCCTCTCCCCCCTCTCCCTCCGTACCTCCTCTCCCTCCCTCCCTCCCTCCCTCCCTGGCACCGTAAATCGCCACAGCAGAAGGCTAAACAAGAACGCGTGCCGCCAAGCCTTAAATCACATTTATAAGGATTTGGTTAGCATAGTAATAACAAAATCAAGTGACAAGGCCGGGAGGGGGGCAGTGGGAGGCGGAGGGAGATGGGGGATTCTTTTTAACATAGCAGAGGTCTGTGGAAGGAGATGATGAGGCTTTTGAAGGTGAGCAGGCTGGCTGATGTTAAAGAGGACAAATTACAGGGTTTACGGTCATAGGGAAGTTAAGACCGCACGCTCGGTCCCTGTAGAAATGTATAACATTAATTTCCAGTAATCTGCCACGTAATGAAAAAAAAAAGATCTTTAGAAATACTGTATGTTCCCTGTTGTAATTCTGTCATGGTTAACCTTAGCATTACTGTACCGCCTTACACTAAGTGAAAACAATATACAAAGTATACAGTATAAGGGATATCAGCAGACACAGGGACACAGATACACACGCACCAGTGGAGGCTGGTGAGGGTAGGACAGCTCATAATAATGGCTGGAACGGAGGGAATGGAATGGCATCAAACACATGGTTGTTGTGTTTGATACCATTCCACATATTCCCCTCCAGCCATTACCACGAGCACGTCCTCCCCAATTTAGATGCCACCAACCTCCTGTGATACGCACATAGACAAACATACGTAGAGATGAATAAGAAATCCCTTTAATTCAATACCATAACTGAATAAGGATATAAATAAGGATCATTTGATTCTTAATAATTATTATGAAGTCATATTCCTTTCAATTAAATCAGCTGTCTGAAATTCACAAGCAGATATTGATTACATAAGATTCTTAATAGTCTTTTCTTGTATTCATGTATTAGCTAAGCATATACAATTATATAAGGTCAAAATTACTTCAAAATCATGGTCTCTCGCACACACACACAGACACACACACACGCACGCATGCACACACACACACACGCACACACACACACTCATGTTCCTTAGCTGGGAACATGAGAGACAAAGATAAGGAACATGGTAAAAGTTTATGTTCACAGGACCAGCTGTCAGGTTCCAGGAATAACAATTCATGGAAGAAATTACATTAAAAAGAAACGAGGGGAAACAAGACACCCTCATGGATACTTAACGATCGCATCTGTCTTGGATAGGTGAAACCCCTGTTCTCCACACACACTCAGAAAGAAGAAAGGAAAAGTGTGTCTGTGTGAGTGTGTGTGTGTGTGTGCGTGCGTGTGTACGTGCATGTGTGCGTGTGTGCGTGCGTGCGTGTGTGTGTGCATGCGTGTGTGTGTGTGCACCATCTCCACAGAGAGACAGAGGAAAAAGAAAGAAGCTATAATGACACTACAAACTAATGAACATACACTATTTAATATAACACTAATGATATATACTATTTAATATAACACTAATGATATACACTATTTAATATAACACTAATGATATATACTATTTAATATAACACTAATGATATATACTATTTAATATAACACTAATGATATATACTATTTAATATAACACTAATGAACATATACTATTTAATATAACACTAATGAACATATACTATTTAGTATAACACTAATGAACATACACTATTTAATATAACACTAATGAACATATAATATTTAATATAACACTAATGATATATACTATTTAATATAACACTAATGAACATATAGTATTTAATATAACACTAATGAACAAACACTATTTAATATAACACTAATGAACAAATACTATTTAATATAACACTAATGATATATACTATTTAATATAACACTAATGAACATACACTATTTAATATAACACTAATGATATATACTATTTAATATAACACTAATGAACATATAATATTTAATATAACACTAATGATATACACTATTTAATATAACACTAATGATATATACTATTTAATATAACACTAATGAACATATAATATTTAATATAACACTAATGATATATACTATTTAATATAACACTAATGAACATGCACTATTTAATTTAACACTAATGATATATACTATTTAATATAACACTAATGATCTATACTATTTAATATAACACTAATGATATATACTATTTAATATAACACCAATGATATATACTATTTAATATAACACTAATGATATATACTATTTAATATAACACTAATGATATATACTATTTAATATAACACTAATGATATATACTATTTAATATAACACTAATGAACATACACTATTTATGTCAGCCCTGACCGTAGAGAGCCTGTTTATTTCTCTATTTGGTTAGCTCAGGGTGTGATTTGGGTGGGCATTCTAGATTATGTATTTCTATGTTGGCCTGATGTGGTTCCCAATCAAAGGCAGCTGTCTTTCGTTGTCTCTGATTGGGGATCATATTTAGGCAGCCTTTTCCCACTGGGTTTTTATGGGATCTTGTTTTTTGGTTAGTTGCCTGTGAGCACACCATTTGCTTCACGTTTCGTTTGTGCTTTATTGTTTTGTTTGGTGAGTTTCATTTATTAAACTATGTGGAACTCTATGCACGCTGCGCCTTGGTCTCCTTCTTACGATGAACGTGACAGAAGATCCCACCAAAAACGGACCAAGCAGCGTGGCCAGGATGAGTGGACATGGGAGGAGATCATGAGTGGAGCAGGGCCCTGGACGCGAATTGGGAAGTATCGCCGTTCAAGGGAGCAGATGGAGGCAGCAAGAGAGGAACGGCGACGATAGGAGGAGTTCCAGGATATCCTGCGCAGGCTCTACGCACTGTGTTGAGAGTGCGCCTTCAAAGCCCAGTGCGTCCTGTGCCAGAGCCCCGCACTTGCCGGGCTAAAGTGAGTATCCAGCCAGGACGGGTTGTGCCAGCTCTACGCTCCAGACCTCCAGTGCGCCTCCATGGTCCAGTATATCCTGCACCGGTTCTACGCACCAGGTCTCCAGTGCGCCTCCATAGCCCAGTACATCCTCTGCCTGCTCCCCGCACTCGCCCTGAGGTGCGTGACACCAGTCTGGTGCCACCTGTCCCGGCGACAGTTCCCAGTCCAGAGCTTCAGGTGACAGTTCCCAGTCCAGAGCTTCCGGCGACGTTTTACAGTCCAGAACCTCCGGAGATGGCCCACAGTCCGGAACCTCCGGAGACGGCCCACAGTCCGGAACCTCCGGAGATGGCCCATAGTCCGGAACCTCCTGAGACGGCCCACAGTCCGGAACCTCCTGAGACGATCCGCGGTCCGGTCCCTCCGACGACGATCCACGGTCCGGAGCCTCCGGCGACGATCCACGGTCCGGTTCCTCCGGCAACGATCCACGGTCCGGAGCCTTCAGCGACGACCCCCGAAATAGAGTCGCCACCGAGGATGGCGGATCCACGAACAGAGCGGGGTCTACGTCCCGCACCGGAGCAGCCACCGAGGCTAGATGCCCACCTGGACCCTCCCCTATTGAGTCAGGTTTTGTGGCCGGAGTCCGTACCTTTGGGGGGGTACTGTCACGCCCTGACCGTAGAGAGCCTGTTTATTTCTCTATTTGGTTAGGTCAGGGTGTGATTTGGGTGGGCATTCTAGATTATGTATTTCTATGTTGGCCTGATATGATTCCCAATCAGAGGCAGCTGTCATTCGTTGTCTCTGATTGGGGATCATATTTAGGCAGCCTTTTCCCACTGGGTTTTTGTGGGATCTTGTTTTTTGGTTAGTTGCCTGTGAGCACGCCATTTGCTTCACGTTTCGTTTGTGCTTTATTGTTTTGTTTGGTGAGTTTCATTTATTAAACTATGTGGAACTCTATGCACGCTGCGCCTTGGTCTCCTTACAACGAACGTGACAATTTAATATAACACTAATGATCTATACTATTTACTATAACACTAATGATATACACTATTTAATATAACACTAATGATATATACTATTTAATATAACACTAATGATATATACTATTTAATATAACACTAATGATCTAAACTATTTAATATAACACTAATGCTATATACTATTTAATATAACACTAATGATATATACTATTTAATATAACACTAATGATATATACTATTTAATATAACACTAATGATATATACTATTTAATATAACACTAATGATATATACTATTTAATAGAACACTGATGATATACACTATTTAATAGAACACTGTCGAACATATAATATTTTATTAACTACAACTCCTCTGTGCTCCAAGGACAATGAGGTGCTTCATCTAACTAGTGTAAAAAAAAATCCTTTAATATGTATGAATTAATTCATGAGTAGGATTACTATCTTTGAACAGAACCTAGTTGCGTCATGCTGGGTTGGTTATGTGAATGACGAGGCCTTACATGAACATGTAAATCACGCTTTGAATTCTAAATTCACTCCACATCACATTTGATTCAGTTCAATTCTATCTATGTGATTAACTAACATTCCGTTCCTTTGTAGATTCCATTTTCATCTGTGTCTCAGCGTCTCCTATCAGCACGGTGTATTTTAATGTCTTCATATTGTTCTCCGCATACCAATTCAATTTATAGACCAAATAGTCAATTGGTTTATCATTTTAAATATTAAAGATGATTAAATATAAACAATAATTTTTTTTGTTATCTGGAAGCTTAATTAAGGAACTTCTTCCTCCGACCTTGTGCTCCTGTTTAATGAGGCTCTCCAAAAAGTAGCAAACGCAACTTTCCACTCTGGGCTACAAGCCCTTAACATTGACACCGTGGCTAGAACTAACAGTGGCTCCTGTGTGGTAGGTACGTGTGTATGTGTATGTGTGTGTGTGTGTGTGCATGTGTGAGTGTGTGCAGGTGTGCGTGTGTATGTGTGTGCATGTGTGTGTGTCCCTGTCCTGTATATAAGCAGTATATGGGACAGATGTGGACAATCTCCAAGGCCATTTCTAAATCAGGGACAAATGTGAAACGCAACGCCTATTTAAAAAAAAGAACAGTCATGGACCCTTCCAGAGATTCAAAGGAAATATGGTCCATGGTTATCCTGTCTTCCCCTCATCTGTCACCTTGCCTGTCCTCTACCCCTCCTTCATCTCCATCACTCTCTCAGCCACATTATTTGTGAAGAATCTCCTAGACTCTTTGTCTCTGTTAATTTAGTTTCCTCAACCACTATTTCAACCTGATGGGCCACAATGATGAGACGTGTGTGTGTGTGTGGTGATGAGATGTGTGTGTGTGGTGATGAGACGTGTGTGTGTGTGTGGTGATGAGACGTGTGTGTGTGTGTGGTGATGAGACGCGTGTGTGTGTGTGGTGATGAGACGTGTGTGTGTGGTGATGAGACGCGTGTGTGTGTGTGTGTGGTGATGAGACGTGTGTGTGTGTGTGTGGTGATGAGACGTGTGTGTGTGTGTGTGGTGATGAGACGTGTGTGTGTGTGTGGTGATGAGACGTCTGTGTGTGTGTGTGTGTGTGGTGATGAGACGTGTGTGTGTGTGTGTGGTGATGAGACGCGTGTGTGTGGTGATGAGACGCGTGTGTGTGGTGATGAGACGCGTGTGTGTGGTGATGAGACGTGTGTGTGTGTGTGTGTGTGTGGTGATGAGACGTGTGTGTGTGTGTGTGGTGATGAGACGTGTGTGTGTGTGTGTGTGTGTGTGTGTGTGGTGATGAGACGTGTGTGTGTGTGTGTGGTGATGAGATGTGTGTGTGTGTGTGTGGTGATGAGACGTGTGTGTGTGTGTGTGGTGATGAGACGTGTGTGTGTGTGTGGTGATGAGACGTGTGTGTGTGTGTGGTGATGAGACGTGTGTGTGGTGATGAGACGCGTGTGTGTGGTGATGAGACGCGTGTGTGTGTGGTGATGAGACGTGTGTGTGTGTGGTGATGAGACGTGTGTGTGTGTGGTGATGAGACGTGTGTGTGTGGTGATGAGACGCGTGTGTGTGTCTGTGGTGATGAGACGTGTGTGTGTGTGTGTGTGGTGATGAGACGTGTGTGTGTGTCTGTGGTGATGAGACGTGTGTGTGTGTGTGTGTGGTGATGAGACGTGTGTGTGTGTGTGTGTGTGTGTGGTGATGAGACGTGTGTGGTGATGAGACGTGTGTGTGTGTGTGTGTGTGTGGTGATGAGACGTGTGTGTGTGTCTGTGGTGATGAGACGTGTGTGTGTGTGTGTGTGTGTGTGTGTGTGTGTGTGTGTGTGTGTGTGTGTGGTGTGTGTGTGTGTGTGTGTGTGGACAATAGGTCAGTAGGGTTATGTCCGTCACTTAAAGCCCTCTCTGTCTGTGGCCCTAACAGAGAGAACATGTGTCAAACACACACCACCCACACTGCTCTATCAATCTACACCTACACCTACACACACACTCACACATACACACACCCCTGCACTCTTTTGCTACACACACAAACACGCACACTTCTCCTTTGTGACTTGTATAGAGGCATTGTATCAGCCAGAGTGTGTGATAGTATGATGGTTACTACCAGAGATAAGAGCTTTACATTCCGTGCGTTCACTGTGAAAGACACAATGCTGCGTTCAAGAGCCTCAACGCCACGAGTCAACGCCCGGCCACCGCCAGAGAGGATTATGGGAGATGCAGTGTATTAATGTCTACTGGCACCGCTAATAAACAGTCCCTCACATCTCATCACCACACACACACACACGTCTCATCACCACACACACACACACACACACACACGTCTCATCACCACACACACACACACACACACACACACACACACGTTTCATCACCACAAACACACACACACACACACACACGTCTCATCACCACACACACACACACACACGTCTCATCACCACACACACACACACACACACACGTCTCATCACCACACACACACACACACACACACACACACACACACACACACACACACACACACACACACACACACACACACACACACACACACACACACACACACAAAATATTCCCAAAAGCAGCTTTGTCTCAATCGTCCATTGAGGAAGGTGTGTGTGTGTGTGTGTGTGTGTAGCAGGGGTGCTAATTCTGCAAAGCTAGGAGAAAGTGTTTGGCAGTAATACAACGCATCCTGAATCTATGCAGATAGTGGTGCTATAATTATACTGTATGTCATAATAGAGAAGTAATTCATGTTTAACTTTGCAGAGAGTCTAATGTGATTCTATTACAGCAATTAGCTAGCAATGACACTGACTAGGTCATCTACACACACTATACACTTTCAATATTCTCTCTCCCTCCCTCCTCTCTCGCTCTCTCCTTCTCTCTCTCTCTCTCTCACTCTCTGTCTCTCTCTCTCCCACTCTCTCTCTCCCTCCCTCCCTCTCTCTCTCTCTCTCTCTCTCTCTCTCTCTGTCTCTCTGTCTCTCTCTCTCTCTCTGTCTCTCTGTCTCTGTCTCTCTATGTCTCGCTCTCTCTCTCTCTCTCTCTCTCTCTCTCTCTCTCTCTCTCTCTCTCTGTCTCTCTCATGTGAGTGCGAGTGAGTGTGTGTATGTGAGAGAGAATCCCTGTTCACACGGTCTGTGTGTAAGGACATGGACTATCACTCGTTTAATAGCTTGTAGTCTGTGAGAGAATGTGAGTTATGAGAATGTGACTTTTCAAAGAATTTGTGTGTGTTCCAAGCGCATGTATTCCTATGAGTATAAGGCAGTATACATCGTACATAGCATGTTTGGGTTTATGCCCTAAAACCACATATGTGTGTGTGTGTGTGTGTGTGTGTGTGTGTGTGTGTGTGTGTGTGTGTGTGTGTGTGTGTGTGTGTGTGTGTGTGTGTGTGTGTGTGTGTGTGTGTGTGTGTGTGTGTACTCACTGTCCTCTGCGGTACGTAGGCTGGTCCAGTCACTGGCGGTCTCTCCGTGTGTGTGTGACACCACCACTCTGAACAGGTAGTCTGTGTATGGAGACAGACCTTCCACTGTGTGGCTGAATGTGCTCGTCACATTGTTCAACAGTCTACGAGGGAACACACACAAGTTTATATTTCTTATGCTAGATACATTAAAAAAAAATGTAGCCCCGCGCTCAAAAGGTATGATAGAAACACAGATTAGTTTACTGTTGGGGCCAAAATTATAATCAGTAAAAAGTCACCTGAGTGACAGATGAATGATTTATTCAAATCTGTTAGTGTTTTAAATGTCTATATGAACTACGGGACGTTCTCTCTGAGCTCTTATTCCTCATTTAAATGTCAATCCCTGCGCCTAACAAACACAATTATAAACATTTCATATATCAAATCCCACATTTATCAAATTATAAACGAGGATAAAATACCTGGCAACCAACGTCAACCCACCCTTCATCTATCACACATACATATGGATATCAATTAACAGAACGTCAACCCACCCTTCATCTATCACACATACATACGGATATCAATTAACAGAACGTCAACCCACCCTTCATCTATCACACATACATACGGATATCAATTAACAGAACGTCAACCCACTCTTCATCTATCACACATACATACGGATATCAATTAACAGAACGTCAACCCACCCTTCATCTATCACACATACATACGGATATCAATTAACAGAACGTCAACCCACCCTTCATCTATCACACATACATACGGATATCAATTAACAGAACGTCAACCCACCCTTCATCTATCACACATACATACGGATATCAATTAACAGAACGTCAACCCACCCTTCATCTATCACACATACATACGGATATCAATTAACAGAACGTCAACCCACCCTTCATCTATCACACATACATACGGATATCAATTAACAGAACGTCAACCCACCCTTCATCTATCACACATACATACGGATATCAATTAACAGAACGTCAACCCACCCTTCATCTATCACACATACATACGGATATCAATTAACAGAACGTCAACCCACCCTTCATCTATCACACATACATATGGATATCAATTAACAGAACGTTAACCCACCCTTCATCTATCACACATACATACGGATATCAATTAACAGAACGTCAACCCACCCTTCATCTATCACACATACATACGGATATCAATTAACAGAACGTCAACCCACCCTTCATCTATCACACATACATATGGATATCAATTAACAGAACGTCAACCCACCCTTCATCTATCACACATACATATGGATATCAATTAACAGAACGTCAACCCACCCTTCATCTATCACACATACATACGGATATCAATTAACAGAACGTCAACCCACCCTTCATCTATCACACATACATATGGATATCAATTAACAGAACGTCAACCCACCCTTCATCTATCACACATACATACGGATATCAATTAACAGAACGTCAACCCACCCTTCATCTATCACACATACATATGGATATCAATTAACAGAACGTCAACCCACCCTTCATCTATCACACATACATATGGATATCAATTAACAGAACGTCAACCCACCCTTCATCTATCACACATACATACGGACATCAATTAACAGAACGTCAACCCACTCTTCATCTATCACACATACATACGGATATCAATTAACAGAACGTCAACCCACCCTTCATCTATCACACATACATATGGATATCAATTAACAGAACGTCAACCCACCCTTCATCTATCACACATACATACGGATATCAATTAACAGAACGTCAACCCACCCTTCATCTATCACACATACATACGGATATCAATTAACAGAACGTCAACCCACCCTTCATCTATCACACATACATACGGATATCAATTAACAGAACGTCAACCCACCCTTCATCTATCACACATACATACGGATATCAATTAACAGAACGTCAACCCACCCTTCATCTATCACACATACATACGGATATCAATTAACAGAACGTCAACCCACCCTTCATCTATCACACATACATACGGATATCAATTAACAGAACGTCAACCCACCCTTCATCTATCACACATACATACGGATATCAATTAACAGAACGTCAACCCACCCTTCATCTATCACACATACATACGGACATCAATTAACAGAACGTCAACCCACCCTTCATCTATCACACATACATATGGATATCAATTAACAGAACGTCAACCCACCCTTCATCTATCACACATACATATGGATATCAATTAACAGAACGTCAACCCACCCTTCATCTATCACACATACATACGGATATCAATTAACAGAACGTCACTGAATATGACGCCTGGTAATTGGCATGAATGAAATGAATGAATCAACCATGTATTGTTCTAGCAGCACCAATCTCCCAGACAGGGCCTTTCTATAGAAGAGCACTATTGGACATAATGAATAAATCAGGGTAAGAATGAGAGGCGTACTGTAGGTAGCGTGCTGGAGGGTGAGGGAATGTCGCTGATATATAATACATGGACCTAGTCATTTATTTATTACCACAGAATGAGAATACTCTCTTTTTGGATTAAATTGCAATTTGTTGTCAGGAAGCATGGAATGAATACCTATCAGATACCAGCACAACTTTTTATTTTAATCTGGCTCTCTCTGTCTACTGATCTCTACCTCTTTCTCTCTACCTCTCTCTCTCTCTCTCTCTCTCTCTCTCTCTCTCTACCTCTCTCTCTCTCTCTACCTCTCTCTCTCTCTCTCTCTCTCTCTCTCTCTCTCTACCTCTCTCTCTCTCTACCTCTCTCTCTCTTTCTCTCTACCTCTCTCCCTGACCAGCAGCAGTAATGTTAGTGGTTTGTCCGGTGTAGCCCTGACCAGCAGCAGTAATGTTAGTGGTTTGTCCGGTGTAGCCCTGACCAGCAGCAGTAATGTTAGTGGTTTGTCCAGTGTAGCCCTGACCAGCAGCAGTAATGTTAGTGGTTTGTCCGGTGTAGCCCTGACCAGCAGTAGTAATGTTAGTCTGTCTATTCTATTCTGTCTGTAAGTGATGTTAGTGGCTTTAGTAGTGATATTGTTATCTATGGTCAGTATAGTGAAGGGTTTGACCATTGTAAAGGAACATCTGGCATAGCTCTTATCTGAAGGGCATTGTATATGGTTTTGCTGTATAGCTGTGTATGTTTAGTAGTAGAGTAGTTTATTGTATCTATGGTCAGCCGTAATGCATTGTAAGGGGTCTTACTGTCGTATAGGACCGTCTGGCGTAGCCCTCATCTGTAGGTCGTAGTATAGGGGTCCAGGAGCGTTGGCACGGCCCGGAGGGAGCCAGGACAACTGCAGACTGGCAGGGGTGGCATCTAACCCACCTGGGGGCATTACACCATCTGGAGCTGGGGGAGAGATAGAGAGAGAGAGAACGAGAAAGAGAGAGATGAATGGACATTTTCACATCATCACCAATCCCCTTGGTCCTTAGACAGAGGATGACACTGTGTCATTCGTCCCTCTGGGCTCTCTGTAGGCCACCAGAACAGACAGCACAGCTTGTACCCCAGATGATGACTTGTGACAACATCCTCCCTCTCTTCTCCTCTCTTCCTCCATAAGGCATTATCATTCAGAGAGTGGCAGGAGTCAGCGCTCCCTCTCTGATCTACAACAAAGACTGTTCACACAAAGAACCTTACAGAAAGAGAGAGAGGAGAGAAAGAGAGATAAAAAGAGAAAGCGAGAGGCAGTGCCCTGAAAAGAGAGATAGAGAGATGGAGCAGAGAGGAGAGGAATGGGAGAGACTCATTTCTAAAGAAGGGTCGGCCCACTCTCACCCCCCCAGACCAGATATACAAGCCCCTACTGACACACACACACACACACACACACACACACACACACACACACACACACACACACACACACACACACACACACACACACACACACACACACACACACACACATTTATATCCTCATTAACATTGCCGTTGCATTGTGATCCTCTTCAGGCAACTGTTACATTTTCCACTTATGAACATCGATCAGACGGTGAAGCATCTTCAAGGTCTGGAGTGAAAACATCGTGATTTGTCTGCTTGGAGGTGCACTTGACTGGACACCAGTTCAAATCACACTGTTAGAGAGGCTATAGAACACACATCAACACCATTGTGTGTGCCTGTGTGTGTACTTGCATGCATGTGTGCTAGCATGCATATGTGTGTGTGTGAGTGTGTGTGTGTGTGTGTGTGTGTGTGTGTGTGTGTGTGTGTGTGTGTGTGTGTGTGTGTGTGTGTGTGTGTGTGTGTGTGTGGAGACCGTAGAGATCATTGTTCAATCAACATCAACACACTCCTCTCACAGCCCTCCACTCATCACTGCACTACACTACAGACCAAACCCAAACCACTGATTATTGATCCTTACACACCACACATACTGATAGGCCAATACATAATAAAACATACAGTAGGAAAAACAGACCTATTGGACATCAGAAGACAACACAATAATAGGTGAAAGAGAAATGATTTTGGAAATGGAATTTAGTGAGAGGACCTTTCAGTAATCATGTCTGTGTGAGAATGAAGTCATGTGTATGTGTGTACGTGTGCACGTCCGTGCATTTGTGTATGAGTGCGAGTGTGTACGCATGCGTCTGTCTATGTGTGTGTGTGTGCGTGCGTGTGTCTATCTGTGTGTGTTTGTGTGCGCGTGAATGCATGCCTGCGTCCGTGTGTGCGTCTGTGTGTGTGTGTGTGTGTGTGTGTGTGTGTGTGTGTGTGTGTGTGTGCGTGCGTGCGTGTGTGTGTGCGTGTGTGTGTGTGTGTATTAATGAAGTGATTTGGTGGCGAGGCGTTAGTCTAATGTGTTGATGGATGGGAGGGATGTGTGTCAATATGGCCACTGGAACAGAGGATTATGGGGAGAGGGAGAGACACCCTGGGGACTCATATGTCACTTAGGAAGACAGGAAACAGCACGGACCACAAAAAAAGAAAGGAGGGAGAGAAAAAACAACAACAACAACAACAAAAAACAAGACAAAGGAGATGACTTAACCCAATCCTCTGTTCCCTGGTGAAGGGGCGAGGGGGGTGGGGTGGAGTGTATGTGTGTGTGTGTGTTTGCATGCGTGTCACGGTCAAGCACATCACTCACGTCAGCACCCCGAAATTAGTTTCATATCCAATTTACATAATGCACAGCACTCCCATTACGGCAAAAACACAGAATGGAAAGACAAAAGCGATATAAGGACAAAGAAAATAATGAGTGTCTGCAGCATCTGAGCTGTAGTCTAAAGACTTGTTCTGTTGTAGTCTAAAGACTTGTTCTGTTGTTCTGTTGTTCTGTTGTAGTCTAAAGACTTGTTCTGTTGTTCTGTTGTTCTGTTGTAGTCTAAAAACTTGTTCTGTTGTAGTCTAAAGACTTGTTCTGTTGTTCTGTTGTAGTCTAAAGACTTGTTCTGTTGTTCTGTTGCGGTCTAAAGACTTGTTCTGTTGTAGTCTAAAGACTTGTTCTGTTGTAGTCTAAAGACTTGTTCTGTTGTAGTCTAAAGACTTGTTCTGTTGAGGCTAAAGACTTGTTCTGTTGTAGTCTAAAGACTTGTTCTGTTGTAGTCTAAAGACTTGTTCTGTTGAGGCTAAAGACTTGTTCTGTTGTAGTCTAAAGACTTGTTCTGTTGTTCTGTTGTAGTCTAAAGACTTGTTCTGTTGTTCTGTTGCGGTCTAAAGACTTGTTCTGTTGTAGTCTAAAGACTTGTTCTGTTGTAGTCTAAAGACTTGTTCTGTTGAGGCTAAAGACTTGTTCTGTTGTAGTCTAAAGACTTGTTCTGTTGTAGTCTAAAGACTTGTTCTGTTGAGGCTAAAGACGTGTTCTGTTGTTCTGTTGTAGTCTAAAGACTTCTTCTGTTGTAGTCTAAAGACTTGTTCTGTTGTTCTGTTGTAGCCTAAAGACTTCTTCTGTTGTAGTCTAAAGACTTGTTCTGTTGTTCTGTTGTCGTCTAAAGACTTGTTCTGTTGTTCTGTTGTAGCCTAAAGACTTCTTCTGTTGTTCTGTTGTAGTCTAAAGACTTGTTCTGTTGTTCTGTTGTAGTCTAAAGACTTGTTCTGTTGTTCTGTTGTAGTGTAAAGACTTGTTCTGTTGTAGTCTAAAGACTTGTTCTGTTGAGTCTAAAGACTTGTTCTGTGGTTCTGTTGTAGTCTACAGACTTGTTCTGTTCTAGTCTAAAGACTTGTTCTGCTGTTCTGTTGTAGTCTAAAGACTTGTTCTGTTGTAGTCTAAAATACTTGTTCTGTTGTAGTCTAAAATACTTGTTCTGTTGTTCTGTTGTAGTCTAAAGACTTGTTCTGTTGTTCTGTTGTAGTCTAAAGGCTTGTTCTGTTGTTCTGTTGTAGTCTAAAGACTTGTTCTGTTGTTCTGTTGTAGTCTAAAGGCTTGTTCTGTTGTTCTGTTGTAGTCTAAAGGCTTGTTCTGTTGTTCTGTTGTAGTCTAAAGACTTGTTCTGTTGTTCTGTTGTAGTCTAAAGGCTTGTTCTGTTGTTCTGTTGTAGTCTAAAGACTTGTTCTGTTGTTCTGTTGTAGTCTAAAGGCTTGTTCTGTTGTTCTGTTGTAGTCTAAAGACTTGTTCTGTTGTTCTGTTGTAGTCTAAAGGCTTGTTCTGTTGTTCTGTTGTAGTCTAAAGACTTGTTCTGTTGTTCTGTTGTAGTCTAAAGGCTTGTTCTGTTGTTCTGTTGTAGTCTAAAGACTTGTTCTGTTGTTCTGTTGTAGTCTAAAGGCTTGTTCTGTTGTTCTGTTGTAGTCTTTATCTGGACTGACTGATGTGTAATACAAAGACTGGTGACAGCAAATGCTTGGTTGGCATCACCCATCTCATCTATCATCACCTACCTACCTACAGTCTCATCTCATCTATCATCCCCTACCTACCTACAGTCTCATCTCATCTATCATCACCTACCTACCTACAGTCTCATCTCATCTATCATCACCTACCTACCTACAGTCTCATCTCATCTATCATCACCTACCTACCTATAGTCTCATCTCTTCTATCATCACCTACCTACCTACAGTCTCATCTCATCTATCATCACCTACCTACCTACAGTCTCATCTCATCTATCATCACCTACCTACCTACAGTCTCATCTCATCTATCATCACCTACCTACCTACAGTCTCATCTCTTCTATCATCCCCTACCTACCTACAGTCTCATCTCATCTATCATCACCTACCTACCTACAGTCTCATCTCATCTATCATCACCTACCTACCTACAGTCTCATCTCTTCTATCATCCCCTACCTACCTACAGTCTCATCTCATCTATCATCACCTACCTACCTACAGTCTCCTACATTCTCAGATCCTAGATCTGCGTCCGTATATCACCCCTATGTTGTGCACTATTAGAGGGAATAGGGTGCCAAACTAGTACACTACTTTTGGCCGGAGCTAGAAGACTAAAGAAGAAATAGGGTGCCAAAGAAGTGGACTATAGAGGTGAAAAGTGTACTATTTCAAACACAAACCAATTAATGTGGGAAAGGAAGTGGACCAGCAGAGTGCTCATTAGGCATATTACCCATCTGCCCCTGCTCTGTCATTGTGGCCAAACCCGTAACTGTGGTGATGGCTATGAGTAGTGTATGTGAGTACATTGAGCCTGGGCCCAGCACAACATCATAGCTGGTTTCTAGCCAGCCCAATCACTTATACTAGTCATAGCCAACACACTAACTGCTCTGTATGTGTAGGACAGCTATTGACAGAGTAACCCATGTGACTATAGTACTACACTGTGTCAGCCATCATTACTGACTTGGCTAAAACACCTAACAGGTCGTAGATGGAAATTATCATGTTTTCTCAATCAGCTCATATGGGCAAATAAAGGGATATAGATTTTTACCCAGAGTGCAGTGGTAGTACTAAAGAAGTCTATGTACTGTACTAAGTCATGTCTGAACGGACCATAAAGTTAAGTTTGTGTCAGACATTTTTATGGTGATATCCTGGGTGTGTTTATGTGTGTTTTGAGTGTATTTGGAGGGCTGCTGCTTGGGTGTGTGAATGTCAGTGTCTCCCTGCAAGTGTGTGTGCTTGTGAATGTGAGTGTGTGTGTGCACGCATAAATGTATGCACCCATGCATGTGTGTTTTCTGTGTATCCCAGACTGTAGTTTGTGTGTGTACATGAGTGTGTATCTAGTTGATAGAGCAGTTCATTCCAACCACTGTTTTCCCCTAAACACACACAGAGAGAGAAAAGGCATGCAGCTCTGTGCCTTTGTCTCCGCTTCACACTCAGGTATATCAGAGGTGTCACTAATCATTTTAAACTATGCACTTTTATGTTCCCCCTCCATCCGTAAGCTCTCAGCCTCTTCTGTTCTTTGATATAACAAGGACAGATTGAGACAAGGCTTCAGTTCGCCTAACAGAAGTATAAAGATCTGCCAAGGGGAGAGAGAGGAGAAGAGAATGAGAGAGGAGAGAGAGGGGAGAGAGAGGAGAGAGAGGGGAGAGAGGAGGAGAGAATGAGAGAGAGGACAGAGAGGGGAGAGAGGGGGAGAGAGAGGGGAGAGAGGAGAGAATGAGAGAGAGGACAGAGAGGGGAGAGAGAGGAGAGAGAGGGGAGAGAGGAGGAGAGAATGAGAGAGAGGACAGAGAGGGGAGAGAGAGGAGAGAGAGGGGAGAGAGGAGGAGAGAATGAGAGAGAGGACAGAGAGGGGAGAGAGGGGGAGAGAGGAGGAGAGAATGAGAGAGAGGGGAGAGAGGGGGAGAGAATGAGAGAGAGGACAGAGAGGGGAGAGAGGGGGAGAGAGGAGGAGAGAATGAGAGAGAGGGGAGAGAGAGGAGAGAGGGGGAGAGAATGAGAGAGAGAACAGAGAGGGGAGAGAGGGGGAGAGAATGAGAGAGAGGAGAGAGAGGGGAGAGAGGGGGAGAGAATGAGAGAGAGGAGAGAGGGGGAGAGAGGAGGAGAGAATGAGAGAGAGGACAGAGAGGAGGAGAGAGAGGAGAGAGAGGGGAGAGAGGGGAGAGAGGGGGAGAGAGGAGGAGAGAATGAGAGAGAGGACAGAGAGGGGGAGAGAGAGAGGTGGAAAGTGTGGTATTTAAAATGTATACTTCCTCATGCCTTTGTTTTGAACTTGAATTATTTTGCGGAGGAACATTCCAGACTCCTGCTATTGTTGTGGTGTGATTGCCGTGGCGCCGACGTGCAGGTGTGTGTGTGGTTATCTCGTTAGCATCTGATCAGCTCTGGCATTTATCAGTATGCACAATTAGATCCTATTCTACCAAATCAATTAGGGATAAACACACACGCAAACACTCACACACACAGAGACACACGCACCCATGCACGTGCAGAAAAACAGATGCACACACGGTACAAGGGCCATATTTTAACAATCGAAGGTCACTAGAATTGTTGATATTCACAGAGGTCCTCTCCTGCTCTGCAGAACAGCCTCCTTTTAACTCACTGATCTCTGTCTCTCTCTATCTGTCTCTCTCTCTCTCTGTGTGTGTGTGTGTGTGTGTGTGTGTGTGTGTGTGTGTGTGTGTGTGTGTGTGTGTGTGTGTGTGTGTGTGTGCAGAACGTTGGAAGGGGGCATGGGATTACCGCTCATACAGCCTGGCTGGGGGGAAGACAAAAGGAGAGAAGAAGAAAAGGAGAGAACAGGGAAAAACGAGTGTGATCAAATTGGTATAATAAGACTTGTTTGAAGGAACATCACATGAGAGGAGATCATTGGTTCAGAAATACAGCAGAGAAAGAGAGAGAGAGACAGACCACCTATTCACCCTGCACACCCTAATTGACAAACAAACAAACAAAAACAAATGGCAAAGTCTTCTCATGCTTTGTTGATAAAAAACAACAACTTAGTACTGAGGCCATGAGGGCCTGCTATACAAATAGATGGACAGTTGTGATGGATGAAAAGCATTTGACATGCAACTTGAGCCCCACTCTCTTCAATGTATATTTGGCCTTCCCTGTGGCTTAGTTGGTAGAGCATGGTGTTTGCAATGCCAGGGTTGTGGGTTCAATTCCCAGTACAAAAAAAAATAAAAATAATAATAAATGCATGAAATGTATGCATTCACTACTGTAAGTCGCTCTGGGTAAGAGTGTCTGCTAAATGACTAAAATGTAAAAAAAATATATATCAATGAATTGGCGAGGGCGCTAGAACAGTCTGCAGCACCTGGCCTCACCCTACTAGAATCTGAAGTCATGATCTGATAATTCTGTCACCAACCAAGGAGGGCCTACAGCAGCACCTAGATCTTCTGCACAGATTCTGTCAGACCTGGGCCCTGACAGTAAATCTCAGTAAGACAAAAATAATGGTGTCCAGTTGCTAGGACTACAAATTCCATCTAGACACTGCTGCCCTAGAGCACACAAAAATCTATACATACCTCGGCCAAAACATCAGCGCCACAGGTAACTTCCACAAAGCTGTGAACGATCTGAGAGACAAGGCAAGAAGGGCCTGCTATGCCATCAAAAGGAACATAAAATTTAACATACCAATTAGGATCTGGCAAAAAATACTTCAATTGCCCTCTATGGTTGTGAGGTCTGGGGTACGCTCACCAACCAAGAATTCACAAAATGGGACAAACACCAAATTGAGAATCTGCATGCAGAATTCTGCAAAAACATCCTCTCTGTAAAACACCAAATAATGCATGCAGATACTCGCTCATTATCAAAATTTCAGAAAAGAGATGTTCAATTCTACAACCACCCAAAAGGAAGTGATTCCTAAACCTTTCATAACAAAGTCTTCACCTACAGAGAAATTCACCTGGAGAAGAGTCCTCTAAGCAAGCTGGTCCTGGGGCTCTGTTCACAAACACAAACAGACCCCACAGAGCCCCAGGACAGCAACACAATTAGACCCAACCAAATCATGAGAAAAGATAATTACTTGACACATTGGAAAGAATATACAAAAACTATTTGTACATCGTTATAACACTGTAAATAGACATAATATGACATTTGAAATGTCATTATCCTTTTGGAACTTTTGTGAGTGTAATGTTTATTGTACTTTTTTATTGTTTATTCACTTTTGTTTATTATCTATTTCACTTGCTTTGGCAATGTAAACATATGTTTCCCATGCCAATAAAGCCTTTAAAATTAATAGAATTGGATTGAGAGAGAGAGACAGAGAGAGTGAGAGAGAACACAGCTCTACTAGAAGTGCAACACAGCTCTACTAGACCTGGCCCATCACAACACAGCTCTACTAGACCTGGCCCATCACAACACAGCTCTACTAGACCTGGCCCATCACAACACAGCTCTACTAGACCAGGCCCATCACAACACAGCTCTATTAGACCTGGCCCATCACAACACAGCTCTACTTGACCTGGCCCATCACAACACAGCTCTACTGGACCTGGCCCATCACAACACAGCTCTACTAGACCAGGCCCATCACAACACAGCTCTACTAGACCAGGTCCATCACAACACAGCTCTACTAGACCTGGCCCATCACAACACAGCTCTACTAGACCTGGCCCATCACAACACAGCTCTACTAGACCTGGTCCATCACAACACAGCTCTACTAGACCAGGCCCATCACAACACAGCTCTACTAGACCTGGCCCATCACAACACAGCTCTACTAGACCAGGTCCATCACAACACAGCTCTACTAGACCAGGTCCATCACAACACACCTCTACTGGACCTGGCCCATCACAACACAGCTCTACTGGACCTGGCCCATCACAACACAGCTCTACTAGACCAGGCCCATCACAACACAGCTCTACTAGACCAGGCCCATCACAACACAGCTCTACTAGACCAGGCCCATCACAACACAGCTCTACTAGACCAGGCCCATCACAACACAGCTCTACTGGACCTGGCCCATCACAACACAGCTCTGACCACTACTCCAGGGTCGAACAGAACACTCTCCTTCAGAGAAGTACACCACATGATGAAGTCCACACCATGTATCATTCAGATTATCAGCCTATATATGCTGAGGTAATCTCTGGCAAAAGACCCCTAGAACAATCAGAGATTGGAGAGGTGCACCAACTACTGCATCTAATAGCAGACTACTGAGATAGATAGACCCTTTAATTCACACGCACACACGCACACACACACACACACACACACACACACACACACACACACACACACACACACACACACACACACACACACACACACACACACACACCACGGTTGCAGATTGCATTGTACTTGTTTTTTGTGCAATCTTATTCCATTCGTATTCATTTGTTTACAACTATTCTTAATTTTATTGGCACCGGTATTATAGTAATGTATGTATGTATGTATGTATGTATGTATGTATGTATGTATGTATGTATGTATGTATGTATGTATGTATGTATGTATGTATGTATGTATGTATGTATGTATGTATGTATGTATGTATGTTTATATATTATTATTATTTTGTTTTTTTTTCAATGTACTTTACTCAAACCAGTGATTATTACTTATTATAAATGAGATCATTAACTATCAGCTCTTGGAATATCCAGGGCCTATACTCTTCACATTTTGGTTCTAAAACAATCCAGAACTGATTAAAAACATCAAGGGACAGGACATCATAATCCTACTGGAAACATGGTGTCGTGGAGAGATAGATACTCAGTGTCCCTCAGGCTATAGAGAAAGTTTACTACCATCAATCAAACATAAAAATGTTAAACGGGGCCGAGACTCAGGTGGAATCATCATTTGGCATAAGCAGGACTTGAATGAAATGAAAAAAGGTACCAGTCACATTTGGCTAAAACTTAACAAAGGTACAATCTACTGTGAAAATGACGTGTACATATGTGCAGCTTATGCTCCTCCTTCAGATTCATCATATTATGATGATCAGTTTTTTATGATGATCAGTTTTTCCATACAGAAATCATTACATTTCAGGCAGAGGGTAAAGTGCTTCTTTGTAGAGAATTCAATGCAAGAACAGGTTCTGAGCCTGACTACACTGATGCCGGAGGTAACCACCACATATATGGAGACCCCTCCTTGTACAGTAACCCTATTATAAATAATAGAAACAGTCCTGACCAAATACTGAACAAAAATGGGAAGGAGTTAGTGCATCTCTGTCGAGCCTTAGGCCTGTACATGCTTAATGGTAGAATCAGAGGGGACTCTTTAGGTCAGTTTACTTACTGCTCAGCTCTTGGGACAAGTGTAGTCGATTATGCCATCACTGACAATGACCCCTCCTCCATTAGTGCATTCACTGTCAGACCACAAACACCATTGTCAGATCACAGTCAGATCAACGTGTTTCTGAAGAAATTAACAGGCAATACTCATAAAAAAAAACAGCCCAATAAACTCTACAACATAAACCCATCGTACAGATGGGCTCCAAACAGTGCAGAGAGATTCATTGAAACGTTGAACTCAAATGAAATGATGAACTCTATACAATTTTTCAATAACTCACAATACCAAAACAATAAAGATGGTGTCAATTCGGCTACTCAAAACATCAACTGCATATTCCAAAAAGCAGCATCGAAAGCAAATTTGAGAAAACCAAAGAAATGCAACATCAGAAACAAAAAACTAAATGTTTCTGATAAATGGTTTGATAATGAATGTAAAACAATTAGAAAACACCTAAGACAAATGTCAAACGAAAAACATAAGCAGCAAAACAACCCAGAGCTACGATATGAATACTTTGAAACTCTGAAACAGTATAAACAAACACTGAAACGCAAGAAATTGAATTATACCAACAAGGCACTTGATGAAATTGAAAACGCAATTGACCAAAATCAGTTCTGGGACATGTGGAACAATTTAAGCACAACAAAGCCACAAGAATTAGCCATACAAGATGTAGGAATTTGGAAAACTTATTTTGATAATCTATACAAAAACATCCCACAAAAAGACTTACAACAGAACCAATTAGAAATTAAAGAAAAATTGAACATCCTTGAATCAGTCATTAAAAACAACCAAAATCCATTAGATTACCCAATAACCCAACAAGAACTAAATGAAAAGCTCAAATCTATTAAATCAAAGAAGGCTTGTAGTCTAGACAACATCAGAAATGAAATGCTGAAAAACAGCACACCTGAGTTGCAAAATGCTGTGCTTAAATTGTTCGACATGGTTTTAACTTCTGGCTGCTTCCCTGATGTCTGGAACCAGGGGCTCATCTCCCCTATTGACAAAAGTGGAGACAAATCAGACCCCAATAATTACAGGGGAATTTGCGTAAACAGTAACTTGGAAAAGGTTTTCTGTAGCATTTTGAATTCAAGAATTCAAACCTTTCTTCAAGAAAAAAATGTAATAAGTAAATGTCAAATTGGCTTTCTCCCTAACCATCGCACTACTGACCATATATACACCTTACACACACTAATTAATAAACACGTCCACCAAAAAAAAGAGGGCAAAATCTTTGCTTGCTTTATTGACTTTAAAAAAGCATTTGATTCTATTTGATTCTATTTGGGCTATTCTACAAAATTCTCCAAAGTGAGCTTGGTGGTAAGGTGTATGACTTAATAAAATGTATGTACACAGAAAACAAATGTGCAATAAAAATCAAAAACCAAAGAACAGAATTATTTTCACAATGTCGAGGTGTGAGACAAGGCTGCAGTTTGAGTCCAAACCTTTTCAACATTTATATCAATGAATTAGCAGACATGTTGGACAATTCTCCAGCCCCAGGACTCACACTATTTGACACAGAGGTGAAATACCTGCTATATGCTGATGACTTGGTACTTCTATCACCAACCAAAGAAGGTCTTCAACAGAACATTAATATTCTAGAGCAATATTGCCATAATTGGGCCCTGGCAGTAAATTTCCAAAAAACAAAAATCATGATTTTCCAAAAGAAAACCAGATGTCAGAAACACAAATATAAATTCACCCTGAACAACACCATCATTGAACACACTAAAAATTACACCTACCTTGGTCTGACCATATCTGCATCGGGAAACTTTAATATGGCAGTGAATGCACTCAAAGAAAAAGCCCCCAGAGCATTGTATGCAATAAAAATGAAATTATTCAAAATCAACATCCCAATTAGAATTTGGACCAAAATATTTGACAGTGTAATTCTACCAATAGCTCTTTACGGAAGTGAGGTTTGGGGGCCAAATGTGGGACAAACATCCAATTGAAGCCCTACATGCAGAATTCTGTCGGAAAATCCTACAAGTCCAGAGAAATACACCAACTAATGCATGTAGGGCAGAATTGGGCCGCTTTCCAGTAATAATGAAAATACAGAAAATATCATAAAAATTTTGGCTACATCTAAATTCAAGTCCAAATTCAAGTCTGCAATTTAAAGCCCTTCAAACCCAAGAGCTGAGCCCAGAAACGAGCCCTCTCAGTCAGCTGGTGTTGGACGTCACCAACCAAGCTGACACCAGCACTGCTTCAAAATAAAAAATTCAAATAAACAAAATCATGAACCAATGAAAGGACTCATATTTACAACATTGGAAAAACGAAACAAAATCCCAAAGCCGACTAAATTGCTATCTGACCCTAAACAGAGAATATGAATTGGCTGATTATCTCTACTCTGTCAGAGATACGAAGCAGAGACAGATCCTTACCAAGTACAGGCTGAGTGACCACAGACTGGCAATAGAAACCGGCAGACATAAAATGACATGGCTACCCAAAGAGGAGCGTGTATGTGGTCACTGCACGACAGGGGAGGTAGAGACAGAGATGCACTTTCTCCTTTACTGTGATAAATATTCCTCACAAAGAGATTCATTATTCACAGAAATAACTACATTCATTCCAAATTTGAACTTATTAAACCCAGAAGAAAAACTAAAAATACTCATGGGCGAAGGAGCAATGGCTCCTCTTGCAGCCAAATATGTATTTGCCTGCCATAGCCTGAGGGACACTGAATAATAATATCTGCATAGTAAATAGTAACTTACTTATTATTACTATTATTGTTATTACTATTATTATTGTTGTTTCTCATTCCAAATAGTAGTGGTATGGGTGGTAATGGTAATGATAGCAGTTTAGTGATGGTGGTGGTAGTAGTAGTAGTAATGATGATGGTAGTTGTTGTACTGATGTAATGGCGAAGATGACCGTTATTTAGTTATAAGTTAGTTATAGTTTCATTTTCCATATTTATATTTTTATATTTATTACATTCTACTATTTTACTATTATTTTACTACTATTTTATTGTTATTAGTTTTATATTTAATTTTGTATTATAATTTACTGCCATTTTATATTATTATTTGTTATTGTTTATAATTGTATTACAATGTATATTGTATACATTGTTGCTTTGGCAATATTGACACAATGTTTTTCAGATGAAAGGCCTGAGTGTCTATAGATCAGGATATTATCACATGTACTGAGTGTCTATAGATCAGAATATTAACACATGTACTGAGTGTCTATAGATCAGGATATTATCACATTAACACATGTACTGAGTGTCTATAGATCAGAATATTAACACATGTACTGAGTGTCTATAGATCAGGATATTAACACATGTACTGAGTGTCTATAGATCAGAATATTAACACATGTACTGAGTGTCTATAGATCAGAATATTAACACATGTACTGAGTGTCTATGGATCAGAATATTAACACATGTACTGAGTGTCTATAGATCAGGATATTAACACATGTACTGAGTGTCTATAGATCAGAATATTAACACATGTACTGAGTGTCTATAGATCAGGATATTAACACATGTACTGAGTGTCTATAGATCAGAATATTAACACATGTACTGAGTGTCTATGGATCAGAATATTAACACATGTACTGAGTGTCTATAGATCAGAATATTAACACATGTACTGAGTGTCTATAGATCAGAATATTAACACATGTACTGAGTGTCTATAGATCAGGATATTATCACATGTACTGAGTGTCTATAGATCAGGACATTACTGGACATACATTACATTGTTAACACTGACACCAACCAGCTATATGTGTGTGTGTGTGTGTGTGTGTGTGTGTGTGTGTGTGTGCTAAGATCGTTTATTGATCGATCACCCACTCATCCTCCCTGATTCCTATTCCAGAGAGAAAAGCAAGACAAAAACAGGGGAAGAGAGGAAGAAACAAAGACAGGTAAAGAATACTACCACCATGGTTTATTTCCCCTAACCCTTATACACACACACACACACACACACACACACACACACACACACACACACACACACACACACACACACACACACACACACACACACACACACACACACACACACACACACACACACACATCTGAATAAATGTAAGTAAAGGAAATGTTAAGTAAGAAGAATGGTGCAGCAGCTATTTAACCACTGGCTATTTAACCACTGGCTATTTAACCACTGGCTATTTAACCATTGGCTAGCTAACCACTGGCTAGTTAACCATTGGCTAGTTAACCACTGGCTATTTAACCACTGGCTATTTAACCACTGGCTATTTAACCATTGGCTAGTTAACCACTGGCTATTTAAGTGACGAGTTCCATTTGTAGAGAGACTCATAAAACGCAACATAATTACAATCAACCACAATTTAACAGGCTAAAAGGCTCCTGCTAGTACTGTGAGCATTTTATTCTGTAGTGGCTTCCTTCTTTTTACTCTGTCATTTAGGTTAGTATTGTGGAGTAACTACAATGCTGTTGACTGTAACTGTTTTAAAGTCACCATTGGCCAGTCACCATGGTGAAATTCCTGAGCGGTTTCCTTCCTCTCCGGCAACTGAGTTAGAAAGGACACCTGTTTCGTTGTCTTGACTGGGTGTATTGATACACCATCCAAAGTGTAATTAATAACTTCACCACGCTCAAAGGGATATTCAATGTCTGCTTTTTTTTACCCATCTACCAATAGGTACCCTTATTTGTGCAGCACTGGAAAAGCTCCTTGGACTTTGCAGTTGAATCTGTGTTTGAAATTCACTGCTCGACTGAGGGAACTTACAGATAATTGTATGTGTGGGGTACAGAGATGATGTAGTCATTCAAAAATCAGGTAAAACACTATTATTGCATACAGCTTATTATGTGACTTTTTAATAATTTTTTTACTCCTGAACATATTCAGGCTTTCCCGAAAAAAGGGGTTGAATACTTAAAGACTCAAGACATTTCATTTTTAATTAATTTGTAAAAGAAATTCTAAAAACATAATTCCATTTTGACATTATGGGGTATTGTGTGTAGATCAGTGACACAACATCTCCGTTTAATCCATTTTAAATTCAGGCTGTAACTCCACAAAATGTGGAAAATGTCAAGGTGTGTGAATACTTTCTGAAGCCAATGTATGTGTCTATGGTACCTTACCAGTAGGGGGCATGAAGACAGCAGTAGGTAGACTGTCCACACACCCCATAGAGTTGCAGGCCCGGACCATCAGGCTGTAGTTAGAGTAGGGCTGTAGACCTCCGACAGACACCCACCTCCCAGCTTCACTACTATTATACACACTATCACCATCACCTTCACCATCACCATCATCATGACCTGGACCTGAGAGGGGAGAGAGAAACAGAGAGAGAGAGAGAGAGAGCGAGAGAGGGGGGAGAGAAATAGAGAGAGAGAGGGGAGAGAGAGAAAGAGGGAGAGAGAGAGGAAGAGAGAGGGGGGAGAGAAATAGAGAGAGAGGGGGGAGAGAGAGAGAAAGAGGGAGAGAGAGAGAACCTGAATCATCAGTATCCTATGTTTGAATTCATGTTATTTGAAATAGACTTTGTCACATGAGGAGGAGAGACAGAAAGATATTTACTTTACAGTTCTATAGGGAAATAAGTATGGTGCATTAGCATTAACATGCCATAAGGGCTTTAACCTTTGGTCGCTGATCTATCTAAAAGATAACAGCGGTTTGAGAGATGAATACAAGCACACACAGAGAGACATGCTGTATATCAGACACATATGGTTTATATATGATCCCCCATTAGACACCTGCTAATGAAAATGTTACAGATCAATCAATAATCCACCACACTTTGGCCCCCACCACGCACACACGCACACACGCACACACGCGCGCACACACACACACACACGCACACACGCACACACACACACACACACACACACACACACACACACACACACACACACACACACACACACACACACACACACACACACACACACACACACACACACACACACACACACACACACACAGGTCAGGGGTTGACCATCATGGTCCCTAGCCACCACCACCACCACTTACAGTAATGCAATCCATCTGAGGATATAAGGCCCCATGCACACATTAAATAGGAATTCATTTCACTTAGATCTCACTGGACCTATAGGGAAAGGAAGGGGGAGGGAGAGAGAGAGGAGGGGGAGGAGAAGGGGAGGAAGAGGGAGGGGAAAGAGTAGGAAGGAAAGAGAAAGGGGTTCGGAGAGGGGACAGAGAAATCAGGAAAGGTAGAGAGAGAGGAAAAGGGAGAGAAGAGTGGGGGTGAAGAACGGGAGAGAGAGAGACGAGGAGGAGAAAGAGAGACATATAGAGAGAGAAAGATGTAGAGAGAGACGAAGGGAGAGAAAGACGTAGAGAGAGAGACATATAGAGAGACATGGAGAGAGAGATGTGGAGAGAGAGAGACGTGGAGAGAGAGAGAGAGAGAGGCATAGAGAGAGAGACATAGAGAGAGAGACATAGAGAGAGAGATGTGGAGAGAGAGAGAGACATAGAGAGAGACATAGAGAGAGAAAGATGTAGAGAGAGAGATGTGGAGAGAGAGAGAGAGACATAGTGAGAAAGACATAGAGAGAGAGACAGAGAGAAATAGATGTAGAGAGAAACATAGAGAGACATGGAGAGAGAGAGACATAGAGACAGAGACAGAGAGAGAAACGTGGAGAGAGAAAGACGTAGTGAGAGAAAGACGTAGAGAGAGACAAAGAGAAAGAGATGTGGAGAGAGAGAGACATAGAGAGAGACAGAGAGAGAGACGTGGAGAGAGAAAGACGCAGAGAGAGAGACATAGAGAGAGAGACGTGGAGAGAGAGAGACATAGAGAAAGACATAGAGAGAGAGAGACATAGAGAGAGACATAGAGAGATGTGGAGAGAGAGAGACATAGAGAGAGACATAGAGAGATGTAGAGAGAGAGACGTAAAGAGAGAGACGTAGAAAGAGCGATGTAGCGAGAGAGAGACATAGAGAGAGAGACAGAGAAAGAGACATAGAGAGAGACATAGAGAGAGAGACAGAGAGAGATGTAGTGAGAGAGACATAGAGAGAGCGACAGAGAAAGAGACAGAGAGATAGACATAGAGAGAGACAGAAAGAGAGACGTGGAGAGAGAGAGAGAGACGTGGAAAGAGAAAGACGCAGAGAGAGAGACAGAGAGAAAGAGAGAAAGAGACATAGAGAGAGACATAGAGAGAGAGACGTGGAGAGAGAGAGACATAGAGAGAGACATAGAGAGACGTGGAGAGAGAGAGACGTAGAGAGAGACGTAGAAAGAGAGATGTAGCAAGAGAGAGACATAGAGAGAGAGACAGAGAGAGAGACATAGTGAGAGAGACATAGAGAGACATAGAGAGAGAGACAGAGAAAGAGACAGAGAGATAGACATAGTGAGAAAGAGACAGAGAGAGAGACGTGGAGAGAGAGATGTAGAGAGAGAAACAGAGAGAGAGAGACGTAAAGAAAGAGACAGAGATGTAGAGAGACATAGAGAGAGACATAGAAAGAGACGCAGTAACGTAGAGAGAGAGACATAGAGACGTAGAGAGAGAGACATAGAGAGAGACAGAGAGGAGAGACGCCATGACAGAGACATAGAAAGACGTAGAGAGAGAGAGACAGAGAAAGAGACAGAGAGATAGACATAGAGAGAGAGACGCGGAGAGAGAAAAAGAAAGAGAGACAGAGACGTAGAGAGAGACATAGAGAGAGAGACGTAGAGAGAGAGACATAGAGAGAGATGAGGAGAGAGAGACGTAGAGAGAGAGACAGAGACGTAGAGAAAGAGACATAGAGAGAGACATAGAGAGAGAGACATAGAGAGAGAGATGTGGAGAGAGAGACGTAGAGAGAGAGAGACAGAGAGACGTAGAGAGAGAGATAGAGACGTAGCGAGAGACAGAGAGAGAGACATAGAGAGAGACATAGAGAGAGAGAGACATTGAGAGAGAGAGACATAGAGGGAGAGACGTAGAGAGAGAGAGACATTGAGAGAGACGTAGAGAGAGAGAGAGACATTGAGAGAGAGACATAGAGAGACAGAGAGAGAAACGTAGAGAGAGAGACAGAGAGACGTATAGAGAGAGACGTGTAGAGAGAGTCATAGAGAGAGGGAGACATAGAGAGAGAGACATAGAGAGAGAGAGACATAGAGAGAGTATAGAGAGAGACAGAGACGCATAGAGAGATACACAGAGAGAGGGAAACAGATAGAAAGATAGGCGGTTAGAGAGATAAAATAATGATGTAGAGAGATAAAGAAAGAGGAGAGAGAGACATTGAGAGAGACATAGAGAGAGACATAGAGAGCGAGACGTAGAGAGAGAGACAGAGAGCGAGACGTAGAGAGAGAGACATAGAGAGAGAGACGTAGAGAGAGAGACGTAGCGAGAGAGACATAGAGAGACATAGAGAGACATAGAGAGCGAGACGTAGAGAGAGAGACGTAGAGAGAGAGACAGAGAGAGACGTATAGAGAGAGACATAGAGAGCGAGACGTAGAGAGAGAGACAGAGAGAGACGTATAGAGAGACATAGAGTGAGAGACGTAGAGAGAGACACAGAGAGAGACGTAGAGAGAGAGACGTAGAGCGAGACGTAGAGACAGAGAGAGAGAGACAGAGAGAGAGACAGAGAGAGAGACGTAGAGAGAGACATTGAGAGAGAGAGAGACATAATTGACATAATTAAATCAATGTATACTGGCAATACGTGCAGCATTAAAATTGGTAAGAAAAGAACAGAATTCTTTAACCAGGGGCGGGGCCTTCGTCAGGGTTGCAATCTGAGCCCTGCATTCTTCAATATTTACATTAACGAATTGGCCACTATTCTAGAAAAATCCTCAGCCCCTGGTGTTAGTCTCCACAATTCAGAAGTTAAATGCCTACTCTTCGCAGATGACCTATGCCTGCTGTCACCCACAGCACATGGCCTACAGCAGAGCCTGGACCTGCTAGAGCAGTACTGCCAGACCTGGGCCCTGGCAGTAAACCCCAAAAATACTAAAATAATGATTTTCCAGAGAAGATCCAGATCTCAGGGAATAAGACCAAAGTTCTCAATTGGTAAAAAATATATAGAGTACTGTACACACTACAATTACTTAGGTTTAAAAATAAGCTCAACTGGACACCTTAATGAGGCAGTGAATGAACTGAGAGAGAAAGCACGCAGGGCATTCTACACCATTAAAAAGCAAATTCAAATTGAAATACCTATTAAAATTTGGCTAAAACGAATTGAATATGTCATTGAACCAATTGCACTTTATGGCAGCGAGGTGTGGGGTCCACTTGCAAAACAAGATTTCATCAAATGGGACAAACACCCCATTGAAACCCTACATGCAGAGTTCTGTAAGATTCTCCTACGTGTCCAGAGGAAAACTACAAACAATACATGCAGGGCAGAATTAGGCCAATGTCCACTAATAATAAAAACTCAAAAAAGAGCAATTAAGTTTTGAAAACATCTAAAATACAGTGACCCCCTCTCATATCATTACCAAGCCCTGCAATATTGAGAGCTGAGCAAAGAAAAGAGTCCCCTCATCCAGCTGGTCCTGGGGCTGAGTTCACAAACCTGTTCTACTAACACACGGAAGCCTCAGGACCAGAACATCCAATCAATCAGAATAAACCAAATTACAACACAGTCAAAACAAAACTACATTGCATATTGGGAAACACAAGCGCAAACACAAAGCAAAATGCAGTGCTATCCCTAAATCGACAGTACACCATGGCTAAATATTTGATCATGGTTACTGATCAAAACCTTAGAAAAACCTTGACAAAGTACAGGCTCAGTGAGCACAGCCTTGCCATTTAGAAGGGTAGACACAGGAAAACCTGGCTCCCTGTAGAGGAAAGGCTGTGCAACCACTGCACAACAGCAGAACCTGAGACGGAGCTGCATTTCCTGACAAAATGTAAAAAATATAAAACAATTAGAGAGTGTAATTTCCCCAAATTTGAAACCCTTATTCAAGGTTTCAAAGACCTCTCTGATGAGGATAGGCTACCCGTCCTGTTGGGGGAGGACGCAGAGAGCTGTGTGTTGGCAGCGCACTACATTGCTGCCTGCCATAAGTTGAGGGACAGTGTCTGACAGACCAATAAACCTGCACATGTACTCTACTGTATGGCTATTGTTATTGTTGAATGTATGGTTATTTTGACCCTTGGTTATTGTTGTTACTGTTGTCCCGTTGACAATTTTGATTCTACATTTTTATTTATTTTTATGTTGTAAATATCCAAAATAAGCTTTGGCAATATGTACATTGTTACGTCATGCCAATAAAGCGAATTGAATTGAAATTGAATTGAATTGACATAGAGAGAGAGACGTAGAGAGAGAGACATAGAGAGAGAGACATAGAGAGAGAGACGTAGAGAGAGAGACATAGAGAGAGAGACATAGAGAGAGAGAGACATAGAGAGACGTAGAGAAAGAGAGAGAGAGACATAGAGAGAGAGAGAAGTAGAGAGAGAGACGTAGAGAGAGAGAGACGTAGAGAAAGAGACAGAGAGAGAGAGACAGAGAGACAGAGACAGAGAGAGAGAGAGACGTAGAGAGAGACATTGAGAGAGAGACAGAGAGAGAGACGTAGAGAGAGACATTGAGAGAGAGAGACAGAGAGAGAGACGTAGAGAGAGAGACAGAGAGAGAGACGTAGAGGGAGAGACGTAGAGAGAGACATTGAGAAAGAGAGACATAGAGAGAGAGACATAGAGAGACGTAGAGAAAGAGACATAGAGAGAGAGACATAGAGAGACGTAGAGAAAGAGAGAGAGAGACATAGAGAGAGAGACAGAGAGAGAGAGACAGAGAGAGAGAGACAGAGAGAGAGATGTAGAGAGAGACATTGAGAGAGAGAGACATAGAGAGAGAGAGGTAGAGGGAGAGATGTAGAGAGAGAGACAGAGAGTGAGAGACGTAGAGAAAGAGACAGAGAGAGAGACACAGAGAGAGAGATGTAGAGAGACGTAGAGAGAGAGACAAAGAGAGAGAGACAGAGACGTAGAGAGAGACATTGAGAGAGAGAGACACAGAGAGAGACGTAGAGGGAGAGACATAGAGAGAGACATAGAGAGAGACATAGAGAGAGAGACGTAGAGGGAGAGACATAGAGAGAGACATAGAGAGAGAGATGTAGAGAGAGAGATGTAGAGGGAGAGACATAGAGAGAGACATAGAGAAAGAGACAGAGAGAGAGAGACACAGAGAGAGAGACGTAGAGAGACGTAGAGAGAGAGACAAAGAGAGAGAGACAGAGAGAGACGTAGAGAGAGACATTGAGAGAGAGAGACACAGAGAGAGACATAGAGAGAGAGAGACATAGAGTGAGAGACGTAGAGAGAGACATAGAAAGAGAGATGTAGAGGGAGAGACGTAGAGAGAGACATTGAGAGAGAGACAGAGAGAGAGACACAGAGAGAGAGACGTAGAGAGACGTAGAGAGAGACAAAGAGAGAGAGACAGAGAGAGACGTAGAGAGAGACATTGAGAGAGAGAGACACAGAGAGAGACGTAGAGGGAGAGACATAGAGAGAGACATAGAGAAAGAGACAGAGAGAGAGAGACATAGAAAGAGAGATGTAGAGGGAGAGACGTAGAGAGAGACATTGAGAGAGAGACAGAGAGAGAGAGACACAGAGAGAGAGAGAGACATAAAGAGAGAGACGTAGAGAAAGAGACAGAGAGAGAGAAACAGATAGAAAGATGGGCGGTTAGAGAGTCAGGGAAATAGAGAGATAAAATAATGATGTAGAGAGAGATAAAGAAAGAGGAGAGAGAGACAGAAGGAGAAGGAGAGAGGGAGAAAGAGTGAGACTACTGTGATACCATACTGCTAACTTGGCACAACTCCTCATCCTATTAGCTCTGAAAACACAGGAAGGCAAAAAAAATAAAAAAATGATAACATTTCACAGCTTAAGCAAAAATAAACAAGCTTAATAAATTAATGTGAGTTGGTTTCCCCAGACAGCCCTCTCTCTCCCCAACTCCCCGGACCTGGTCTGCTTTCTAATTCTTACAATTGCTTCCAATTTACCTAGTCTGCTGTTGGCAGTTTGTAAAATGAAACGCTAACATGAAAGCATCCGTCTCAGATTTTTTTAAGTGCAAGTACTCTCTTTCTCTCTCTCCTCTCTCTTTCTCCTTCTCTCTCCATCGACTTATCTATATCCCTCTCGCTCTCTCTCCCCCTCTCACTCCCTCTTTCATGAGTAAAAGGCTGCCGTGTTCATGTTCTATATTTCCCGACAGAGAGAGAGAGTGATGGCTGATTTTCAGCAGTGAGGAATAGAGAGCGGTTAAAAAGAGCTTTCTTCCTACAGCTCTACATAAATCACAACATGAGTCAATATTTAATAATGCTTGGCTTGGTCTGGGCCCCTTGATCAGCCTTGTCAGGGAGAATAGCTCTCTCTCTCGCCTTCACACTGTGTGTGTGTGTGTGTGTGTGTGTGTGTGTGTGTGTGTGTGTGTGTGTGTGTGTGTGTGTGTGTGTGTGTGTGTTGATCGGGCCTGTCATATGTAATAGGTCCCTCCTGGCTGGCTGTGACATAAGGGCCAGTTTTACGACCATACTAACATGTAAAAGATCATTACATAGCCACTCGGCCCTTAGTCTGGACATAGAGGAGGAGAGGATGGGAAGGGAGAGGAGGCCTATGATGGATACACTGAGAGGGTTACTGTGGCATGCTGACAGGAAATGAAAGGTCCTGAATATTAAGACATGCACATCTACCCAATCTTCTCCATCACTAGGCGCGCACACATACACGCACGCACACGCACACAGACCTCGACACGCAGATAAAGGCAGTGTGTATCAAAGGGGTAGACAAAGCAATATTCCATCTCTCTCTTTCCTCCCTGGCTCTCATCCCTCTCTCCACTCCTCCTAATCTGTGTGTTCCTGTGTGAAGGAGACATCAAAGCAGTGCTGCAACACACAGGTCTCTCTGCTCGCTGAGAGAGAGGTCACTACCATCTCTACACACTGATTACTACCACCGACTATCTACTGTCCTCCTCTAGCTCTCCTCGTGTGCCTTCTCCCCTCTCTGTCTCACTCTCCACTCCCCGCTCTGGCTCTATCCCCTAAAATGGTATACACTCCCCTCCGTATTTATTTGGACAGTGAAGGTACAACTTTTAATTTGGCTCTATACTCAAGTATTTTGGATTTGAGATCAAATGTTTCATATGAGGCGACAGTACAGAATGTCACCTTTTATTTGAGGGTGCTTCATACATAGCTGTTTTACCATTTAGAAATGAAAGATCTTTATGGATTGAAATGTAATTTGTTGTCAACAATTGAACAAAATACTCTGTAATGTCAAAGTGGAAGAAAAAAAATATATTTTTTTAAAGAAAAAAAATTATCATCATAACTAAAATATTGTACTTTTCCCTTTGTTTAGGCAATCCTACATGAATTCAGGTGTAAAATTTGGCTTAACAAATCTCATAACAAGTTACATGGACTGTGTGAAATAATAGGGTTGACATGATTTTTGAATGACTAACCCTTCCTCTGTATCCCATACATACAACAGCTGTAAGGTCGGTCTGAGAGGTAGGCAGCATTGCAGTTAGACCTTTGGGACAGTAACCAAAAAGTTGCTTGTTTGAATCCCCGAGCCGGCAAGGTGTAAAAATCTGCTGTTCTAATCTTGAGCAAGGCAGTTAACCCCCACAACAACTGCACGGTGGGCGCTGATAACCGTGGCCGTCATGTAAGGCAGCCCCCTGCACCTCTCATTCAGAGGCTTGGGTTAAGTGCGGAAGACACATTTTGGTTGAATGAATTCAGTTGTGCAACTGGCTACATATCCCCTTTCCCTCAGTCAAGTATTGAATTTCAAGCACAGATTCAAAGACCAGTGATTGGTAAATGGGTAACAATAACAAATCAGACAGTGATTATCTCTTTAAGCATGGTCAAGTTAATAATTATTCTGTGGATGATGTATTAAACTACACATCAAAGATACAGTCGTCCTTCTGAACTGAGCTGCAGGACAGGAATTAAACTGCTCAGGAGTGTTACCATGAGGCCAATGGTGACTTTATAACAAGCTACTGAGTTCAATGGCTGTGATGGGAGAAAACTGAGGATGGATTAACAACATTGTAGTGACTCCACAATAATGACAGTGAAAAGAAAAATACAAATATAATCGAAAACGTGCGTCTTGTATGCAACAAGGCACTAAAGTAATACTGCAAAAAAAACACAGCAAAGGAATACACTTTTTGAACTAAATGAAAATTCCTATGTTTGGGGCCAATCCAACACAGCACAACACTGAGTAACTGCCTCCTTATTATCAAGCATGGTGGTGGCTGCATCATGTTATGGGTATGCTTGACATGGGCAAACACTGGGGAGTTTTTCAGGATAAGAAAAACGGGATGGAGCTAAGCACAGGTAAAATCCTAGAGGAAAGCCTGGTTCAATCTGCTTTACACCAGATACTGGGAGATGAATTCACCTTTCAGCAGGACAATAACCGACAACACAAGGCCAAATCTACACTGGAGTTGCTTACCAAGAAGACAGTGAATGTTCCTGAGTGGCCAAGTTACAGTTTTGACTTAAATCTGCGGGAAAAACTATGGCAAGACGTGAAACTGTCTAGCCATGATACCCTACAAATTTTGAAAAGAATATCGGGCAAATATTGTACATTTCCAGGAGAGCAAAGCTCTTATAGACTAACCAAAGAAGACTCACAGCTGTAACCGATGTCAAAGGTTTCTCTAACACGTATTTTTGTAGATTGTTGACGAAAAATTACAATTAAATACATTTTTATCTGACTTTGTAACACATTAAAATGTGAAGAAATCCAAGGGGTCTGAATACTTTTGCAAGGCACTGTAAGTATTCGGACAAATTCACTTATAGTGTATTAAAGTAGTTAAAAGTTTAGTATTTGATCCCATATTTCTAGCATGCAATGACTACATCAAGCTTGTGACTCTACAAACTTGTTGGATGCATTAGAAATGAATGGTAAATATTGTATTGTGTCATTTCACTTTTATTGTAAATAAGAATAGAATATGTTTCAGAACACGTCTACATTAATGTGGATGCTACTATGATTACGGATATCATACATGAATCGTGAATGAGTGAGAAAGTTACAGAGAAACACTGATCATATGTATAGAAATACCCTCAATTAAAAGGTGACATTCTGTACTGTCGCCTCATATGAAACATTTGATCTCAAATCCAAAATGCTGGAGTATAGAGACAAATTAAACGTTTTAGCTTCACTGTCCAAATAAATACATAGTGGAGTGTATATCTGCTTTATTGAGTGTGTGTGTGAGAGAGGGTGTGTGTGAGAGAGGGTGTGTGTGTGTGTGTGCTTGCGCGCGTGTGTGTCTATGATGATTACTCTGTGAGTCCGGGCCAGAAGCTGACCAAGTGAAGTGGCACTTAACCCCTGTCTACAACTTTCATCAAATAAGCACATTTTACACCCCGAATACCGCTGACAATACACACCACGCAAATTACAAACAGGCCAAATAGCCCATTCTGTCTTAATTTCATTGTCGTTATTAAGTCGCTTTTTGAGATGCAATCTTTATTGCTGTCATGCTTAGTAGGCTGTTGTTGAGTGGGCATTATATCTTTATACCAATTCATTACAGAAATCACTTTAAAGCAAATATTTACTTAGTGTGCAAAGTGTGTGTGTTACCTAGTTTTGTGTAGAGTACTGTGTGTGAGTAACCTCTATCTGTGTACAGTACATGTGTGGGTGTGTGTGGTGTGTGTATGTGTCTGTGTGCATGCTTGCTTGTGTGTGTACGTTCATGTGTGTGTGTTACCTGTGTGTGTGTACAGTAGTGTATAGGTGATGTTCCCACTAGGTTTGGCTGGCTGGCTCCACTTGGCCCTGAGAGAGGTCGGTCCTTCACTATCAACCTCCAGCACCACGGGACCTACTGGGGCCATCTCCAACGTACGCCTCTCCACCTGGACAAACACACACACACACACACACACACACACACACACACAAACACACACACACACACACACACACACACACACACACACACACACACACACACACACACACACACACACACACACACACACACACACACACACACACACACGCAAGGAGAGACACATTATTATTATCATCATCATCATCATCAATTCATCAAACTAACCGCATGTAAAAAGTGCTTTTACAGACAGTTCAAAAATCCCTGCCCCTCTACCTCCCCTGCCCCTCTACCTCCCCTGCCCCTCTACCTCCCCTGCCCCTCTATCTCCCCTGCCCCTCTACCTCGCCGGCCCCTCTACCTCCCCGGCCCACTGCCTCTCTACCACCCCCTCTATCTGCCCTGCCCCTCTACCTCCCCTGCCCCTCTACCTCCCCTGCCCCTCTATCTCCCCTGCCCCTCTACCTCCCCTGCCCCTCTATCTCCCCTGCCCCTCTACCTCCACTGCCCCTCTACCTCCACTGCCCCTGTACCTCCACTGCCCCTCTACCTCCACTGCCCCTCTACCACCCCCTCTACCTCCCCTGCCCCTCTACCTCCACTGCCCCTCTACCTCCACTGCCCCTGCTATCTTCCTTTCTCCTCTAGCCCCCTCCCCTCTGTCCCTCCTCAGCCCGTGCAGTGCAGTGTTGGCAGTGCTGCGTTTAGCCATATTGGCCCAGCCCATCCCAGGCCCTGACTCCCTGAGTGGCATTTCTCCCAAATGTCATCGTCACCAGACGGCCATTTATTGAACCCTAGAATCAATCACCTTTATAATGCCTGCCAGATGACACACACACACACACACATTCACAACGCCTCACACACACACTCAGGCAAACATAGCCGCACGCACACACACGACAGCAGCATTATCATAATGCAAATGTGCCGTACACAACTAAAGGCTTAGCGCATAGACACCACGTGTAAGTGTGTGTGCGTGACAGTGAATGTGTGTGTGTATATTCATGTGTGTATGTGTGTGTTTGTATGTGTGTGTGTATGTGTGTGTGTGTGTGTGTGTGTGTGTGTGTGTGTGTGTGTGTGTGTGTGTGTGTGTGTGATGTGACTCACCAGTGGTCCCAGGGCACAGCCCTGTGCGGTGCAGGCCTGTACTCTAAAGCTGTGTAGACTCCAGGGAGACAGGTGGTCAACAGAGAACCATAGGGAGGTAGAGTTCTGGACCAGCACACCGTTCATCCACACTCCATAGCTGCTGATCACTCCTAGAGGAGAGGAACACACACACACACACATGCAGACACACACACACACCCTGTCAGTAAACCAATCACAAGGAATTATCCTAATGTTATTACAGCCACATAAGGAAACAGCATGTCTCTTTTTCCTCCATACAGGGCTCAACAGACCATGTTTGTGGTAAGAACTTATTCTGTTTTAATTATGCGTCTGCCCAGAGAAAACCATTTCACGTCTGTGTAAAGAAATTGACAGTAATACATCTCCACACTTAAAATGTCCCATATTCAGCTGTCGTGCATCCAAAATGCCATCCTATTGCCTAATTAGTGCACTACTTTTGACCAGAGCCCCATAGGGCTCCATAGCTCCGTAGTGCACTAAATAGGGAATAGGGTGTCATTTGGGCTGCAGAGCTGTGAGAGTGTTGTAATAAGCCCAGGTTGATGTGGAGCCTAATACATAACAGGCTCATTCTCCTGCTTGTCTCCATGTTTCCCACACTTTAATCCCCAGTAGGATTAGCCAACAAATCCCCAGGAAAATTGGGAAAAACTCCTCCAGACTTCTAGTGGTGTGGAACCAAGCCTATCGTATGGACTCCATATTGACTCCACATTATGAGCAGCCAGACGAATAGTACAACGCATTCTTTGAGAAGAATTAAAGCCTTTTGAAGGAGTTTTAAGTGCAAGATAATCGGGTAATTGTGTTGAAAGTTTTTTTTCATATTAAATGGCTGTCAGATTAGCAAGGCTGTCATTTATCACGTCTAATAGGCGTGGAGGGTTTACAGAGCCAAATGCTCTCACACTATAATATACACACTATATTATACAAACCATATTATACACACTATGTTATACACACTATAATATACACACTGTAATATACACACTATATTATACACACTATGTTATACACACTATAATATACACACTATATTATACACACTATATTATACACACTATATTATACACACTATATTATACACACTATATTATACACACTATAATATACACACTATATTATACACACTATATTATACACACTATATTATACACACTATATTATACAAACTATATTATACACACTATGTTATACACACTATGTTATACACACTATATTATACACACTATATTATACAAACTATATTATACACACTATGTTATACACACTATAATATACACACTATATTATACACACTATAATATACACACTATATTATACACACTATATTATACAAACTATATTATACACACTATGTTATACACACTATGTTATACACACTATATTATACACACTATATTATACAAACTATATTATACACACTATGTTATACACACTATAATATACACACTATATTATACAAACTATATTGTACACAGTATGTTATACACACTATGTTATACACACTATATTATACACACTATAATATACACACTATATTATACAAACTATATTATATACACTATATTATACACACTATATTATACACACTATATTATACACACTATGTTATACACACTATATTATACACACTATATTATACACACTATATTATACACACTATAATATACACACTATATTATACACACTATATTATACACGCTATAATATACACACTATATTATACACACTATATTATACACACTATATTATACACACTATGTTATACACAGTATGTTATACACACTATATTATACACACTATGCATTATACACACTATATTATACACACTATATTATACACACTATAATACAGACACTATATTATACACACTATATTTTTCACACTATATTATACACACTATAATATACACACTAATTATACACATTATATTATACACACTCTATTATACACACTATGTTATACACACTATGTTATACACACTATATTATACACACTATGTATTATACACACTATATTATACACACTATATTATACACACTATGCATTATACACACATCTTACACATCACAAACTATAATATACACACTATATTATACAAACTATATTATACACACTATATTAAACCCACTATATTATACACACTATGCATTATACACACTATATTATACACACTATGTTATACACACTATGTTATACACACTATATTATACACACTATGTTATACACACTATATTATACACACTATATTATACACACTATGTTATACACACTATATTATACACACTATATTATACACACTATAATATACACACTATATTATACACACATCTTACACACCACACACACACTTTACACATCGTACACACTATAAACACACTGAACATGTGAAACTGTGTATTCTAAAGGCTTTTATTGAGATAACAAAACTGTGAGGTTTTACTGAGCATTAAAGACATGCTCCGCAACTTTGGCTACTACTAAGTATTTTTAAAACCTCCCACTTTGGACTGAATGTGTCAATGTGTAGTTCATACATGCATAATCTATGAGCAGAATTACCGCAAAATCTTTGTACCAATCACGGATTGTGCCATTAGAATACAAAACACAATATATTAGGTAGGGTCTAATATAACTGCATTTTTTGTCGATAAAATATAATGGTCTATTCTAAGCACTAAGGTTAAAAGAGGATATGAACATTGTTTCCAGAGAAAAGTGATATATTGTTGGTATCTGGAAGTGTACACTCATGTTCTATTTTCAACTCATGAGTTGAATGGGAGTCGATTCAAACATTCTGAATGGAGCTCAACTCTGATGGGAAGGTTACAAAAAGTAGTGTGATCTTTGATAAAAATGTATTTATTTGGCAGACAAATACAATTAAAGTGTTTGAATAAAACAATGTATACATTTGTTAGACATCAACATTTTCAGCACGAAAGCGAACATATTTATTTTGGAAATATCTTTTTGCTGTTAAAGTAAGAGTATTGATTACCATACAATTTTGTCAAGAACAAATTAAGAGCGAGTTTCATTTTAAGCTGTGTATTTTCTCCTAAGAACATGTACCAAGCCATAACGTGACTGCACATAGTTTATGATCTTTCTACTGTTGTCAAGAAATACAGACATCGTTGTGGACACGTGTTGCTACAAATGGCATTCCTCCTACCAACAACTAGATTTCCTATCTAACTCAGAGCAAGCTTACGTGTGATGTTTTGTTGTATACCATACATTGTTCTGATAAGAGTGTCTACTAAATAACTGATCGTCAGCGTTCGTACCTGAGCTATGTTACACCTGTTATAATACATCAAATCAAAAAAAGGTGAACTTTACGAAATAAATAATGTCTGATTGTGTACGTGCTTTTTATGCATGTGTGTACGTGCTTAATATTTGAGTGCGTGAATGAGGTAGGCAGCTCTCTCCTATGTGTTCCCAGCCTGCAGTTCACAGCTTCAGTCAAAAGAGAGCACTTGCCATCCACTTAAAGAAGCAGCAAGCTCTTACCAACTCTCTCTCTCTTTCTCTCGATCTATCGTTCTCTCTCCCCCCTCTCTCTTGCTCTCTCTCTATATATCTCTCTCTCCCTCTATCACTCTTCCCTCTCTCTCTTTCTCCCTCTATCACTCTCTCTCTCTTTCTCTTTGTCCCTCACTCTGTCTCTCTCCCTTTCTCTCTCTCTCTCCCTCCATATTCACAATACTTTTACAATCACTTATCTAAAAGTGTCTGTGACGTGTGCAGCATTCCAGAACAGATGTTGAGTGCTGTGACTAGCCTCCCTCAATTTTGGTAAACATCTCCCATTTTTGCACTGTCAAAATGTCCCTGTCAGTGTGTCGAGCTGGAGGAGTGCGTAGAAATACAAAGCGTGTGTACCTCAGTATGTCATCCCTGTCCAACTTCCCCTCCACCTATGATCCTTTAATTGACCAACTAGTTTGGGTACAAGATTCTCTGGTCTGGTGAAAGCAAGATTGAACTCTTTGGCTTGAATGCCAAGCGTCACGTCTGGAGGAAACCTGACACCATCCCTACGGTGAAACATGGTGGTGGCAGCATCATGCTGTGGGGATGTTTTTCAGTGGCAGGGACTGGGAGACTAGTCAGGATCAAGGGAAAGATGAACGGAGCAAAGTACAGAGATCCTTGATGAAAACCTGCTCCAGAGCGTGACTTCAGGCTGGGGCGAGGGTTCACCTTCCAACATGACAACGACCCTAAGCACACAGCCAAGACAACGCAGGAGTGGCTTCGGGACAAGTCTCTGAATGTCCTTGAGTGGGCAAGCCAGAGCCCGGACTTGAACCTGATCAAACATCTCTGGAGAGACCTGAAAATAGCTGTGCAGCAACGCTTCCGTCCAACCTGACAGAGCTTGAGAGGATCTGCAGAGAAGAATGGGAGAAACTCCCCAAATACAGGTGCGCCAAGCTTGTAGCGTCAAACCCAAGAGGACTCGAGGCTGTACTCACTGCCAAAAGGTACTTCAACAAAGCACTGAGTAAAGGGTCTGAATACTTATGTAAATGTGATATTTCAGTTAGTTTTTTTTTTATAAATTAGCAAACATTCGTAAAAAACGTTTTTTTCTTTGTCATTATGGGGTATTGTGTGTAGATTGATTAGTTTTTTTATTTATTTTTGAATCAATTTTAGAATAAGGTTGTAACCTAACAAAATGTGGAAAAGTCAAGGGGTCTGAAAACTTTCCGAAGGCACTATATATCTAGTACATATAATATGAATTTATATAGCCAATAGTAAACAATTAAGAATTTTTCCTCTGTCACGCTAACCAATTATCAATTGTTCCTCATTCCCACCTCACCCCCCTCTCCCCCATTTCACCTCATCATAACCCTTCTCCACCTCTTTACCGTTGGGTGTGTCTGGGGGTGTCCAGGTAATGTTGAGGGCATGGGGGGAGAGAGGGGTGACGTAGGGGGCAGGGATGTTTTCAGGGGTGCTCTCCTCTGTGTGAGCCTCGCTAGGGGGGCTGAAGGAACAGCCTCCCCCCGTACACGCCTAAACACATGGGAAACACACACACACACACACGTATAAACATGCATACACACAGGAAACAAGGTTTACAAGACAAAGGTGAGTGTTTCGTTTGGACACAAAAAGGTATGTATAGATATAATAACATTAATACTTTTAATAATAACATTTGATAATGAGATATTAAATGTAACACATGCCACAGTATAATGTAATCCTCATATATAACTGAGAGTGTACGTGTGTGTACTCACAGTGACAGTGAAGCTGTAGGTGGTGCCTGGTGTCAGGTTACGGAGGGTGTGGTCTTCAAACAGTTCTGAGCTGTTATACACACACACTGGCTCCTCCCCTTCTACTGACAGGTACACACTGTAGAACTCTAACACCCCATTCACCTGCTCAGGACGAGACCACCTGGAGAGGGAGGGAGGGAGGGAGGGAGGGAGGGAGGGAGGGAGGGAGGGAGGGAGGGAGGGAGGGAGGGAGGGAGGGAGGGAGGGAACTTTTATTAGCGCTCGGGGAATGGAAATTATAGGTTATTTGGAGGTTTTTGAATAACTTCCTTAAAACTTTCACTGAATGTTTCAATAAGACTTTTAATAACGCTACTAGATTATTTTGGGTAAACTTTTTGTGTTACTTCAAGCACAGATAGGACACCTGGAAATTATTTTCCTTAGGCGTTAATCATGAAAACACATTTCTTTTTTTGTGACACAGCATCAGTGAGATTCAAACCTATAACTTTCTGTTTTCTCTCCATGGAATTAATCCAGTGCGCCACCAGGATGGAGCTAGCGTGCTATGCTTTTTTATGCATATACAGCTGCTCATTTCAGTCTATTCAAACAGAGCCAATTTTAAATTAAACAGGCACTCATTAAGATCAGGTGTGGCCGATTAGTGGGTGCGGACAACACACCTGAACACACTTAATAAGATAGAGGGTTTTGTTGATGCTGAGAACATATATATAACATATATAATACATATATATAATATAATATATATATATATGTTTTTAATTACATTCTTAGAACATTCACTGAATGTTAATAAAGTTTCCTTGTGTTTTTTTATGGAAAGTTTTCACGTTCTGAGAATGGAATGCATGTTTTTAAATAACATTCTTAGAATGTTCTCTCGATGTTACTAAAGTTTCCTTGTGGTTTTTATGGAAAGTTTCCTAACATTCTCAGAACAATTTGAGAACATGACTTAAATAGAATAAAACCATGAAGAAACATGTGGGAAACATTATACTGAAGTACTGAAATTCCCACAGAAGAATGTTGTTATTACTATAAATTTGCTAAGAATGTTCCAAAGTACCATTCCCGGAAAGTTGTATGCAAAATAACCATAGGACAACCACACTCTCACCAACATATAGTTCTCAGAACGTTATGTGCTAGCTGGGTAAATATAGAACAGAGGACACCTCTATCTGAGGAGGGACCAAGGAGAGAGAGAGACAGAGACTTGTGATGCTCTTTATTGAGACATCTTATTTTTAAAATGTAACTAGGCAAGTCAGTTAAGAACAAACTCTCGGTTAGTGGCCCAACACTCCAACCACTACGCTACCTGCCGCCCCGACTGACTTAAAACCACAACAAAACCTCAGTGAAATCTCACCCCATAAAAAACTGCACCAACTCAACACCAAACCACCATACACAGTACACGTACCAAACCGGACACACATATTTTTCTTTGTTATTAACAATAATTCATTTCCCAAACATTACTGGCATTTATGTGCTCTTGTTCTAATTGGCCCACCCCCCCATTGAAGGCCACTCCGTTAGGAGCACTTACAATTCTAATTGGCCTAAGACCCAATAGGCACCACTCCTTAGGACCACACATTTTTCTAATTGGCCCAGGGCTCAGGAGAGACCCCGCCCCCCTAGGACCACCTTCAATGTGAGCCATTTTGAGAAGTGATGAATGTATTCAGTGGTTGGTATGACTGATGAGTGTGTTACTGTACAATTAGCCTGACTAACTAATCTATCACATTACTCAGCTCATGTATACTGTGTCGATAGTGGCAGTAATTCATTCTATCATTGTAGGTAGTGAAACCAGAGAGTTTTTATTCAATGATTTTATAATTTATTTAAAAATAGGGCTGTTTAGAAACAACTCAGGAGAAAATACAGAGCAAACACATCATATAGGCTAATATAAATGTGAAATTGACACCTATTAAAAACTACAGTATATTCATTTCAAAGGGTAACAAAGTGAGATTTTGCCATTTCAAAAACTATATCTGATGTGTGTAGTGTGTACTGTAAGCGTGCGCTGGACAGAAAAGTGTGCGTGCTGGCCTGTGTAGGTACGCGTGTGCTGGCCAGGCGAGGGCAGGGGGGAGAGGAGAATGTTTTCTGCTGATATTGTTTTGTGCATATCCAGCAGGCAGGCCTCTCAACCTTTCTCACAGGCAGATTGCAACACAACAAAAGAATATTGAACACGTATGATCCCTCCACCTTGCCTATTAGGATTCTGCTAACAAGGCAGTACCTCTCAGCTCACAGGCCACAGCTACAGCATCAAAGGAGAGAAACAGAGAGAGAGAGAGATATAGCATTTTTAACGTCAAATTACAGCAAAACGACTCTTTTTTTCTCTCTCTAATCTCTAATCCCTCTCAATTTCTTTCTGTCATCACTTCTTTCTTTCACCAGTCTCCCATTGGAAAATAGAATCTCTCTGGCTTTGTGTGTGTATGCATGGGTGTGTGTACTCCTTTGTCCTCTATGTATTCTCCTTGTCCTTTTACTAGGGGTGTGACAAATACAGAAAATGTCTTAACGTTAAAACACACATTTTTTGTTATCTGTTCTCCATTAAAACAAGAAGAAGAATTAACAAAATACCATGTATGTCTCCTTCAGATGGTAAAGCATTGCACCTGGACTACCATTACTGTACAACTTCAGTAAAGCATTGCCTATCATCAATGAGTAGGCTAGGGTATTCTACACTCAACAGACTGAAGGCTGAACACACTCACATTATTAGTGAAGAGGTAGAGCAGGTGAGCTAGCGCAAGGCTGTATCGCATTAGTGGAAACCAAGAATGTTCTCAGGGCAGGTCTGCCGGTTTTGACTAGCAGAAGTGACTTTTCGTAGCAGGTAGGAGAACTTACGCAGCAGGTTAGGACAATTAACGTGGCAGGTTAAGAGAATTCGGTTAAGGTTAGGAAAAGGTTGGGGTTAGCTAAACTTGTCCCAGACGACACGACAACCAGGCCTTCCCTGAGAACTGTCTTGGTTTCCACTAGTGTGATGCTGCCAGTGATGCTGCCAGTGATGCTGCCAGGGAGAGAGAGGAAGGGGCAGGCAGAAAGAACCGTGGAGTATTTATACCCCTTGACTTATTCCACACTTTGCTGATACAGCCTGAACTCAAAATTGATTAAATATATATATTTTCTATTTACACGCAATAACCGAAAATTACAAAGTGAAAACATTTATTTAGACATTTCTGCAAATTGATTGAAAATAAAATACAGAAATACCTAATTTACGTAAGTATTCACAAACATGAGCGAATACATGTTAGAATCACCTTTGGCAGCAATTACAGTTCTGAGCCTATATTTAAATTTGTTTAACTAGGCAAGTCAGTTATGAACAAATTCTTATTTACAACGACAGCCTAGGAACAGTGGGTTAACTGCCTTGTTCAGGGGCAGAACAACAGATTTTTACCTTGTCAGCTCAGGGATTTGATCTAGCAACCTTTCGTTTACTGGCCCAACACTCTAACCACTAGGCTATCTGACGCCTCTAAGAGTGTTGTCCATTATTCTTTTCAAAATTCTTCAAGCTCTGTCAAATTGGCTGTTGATCATTGCTAGACAAGCATTTTCAAGTCTTGCCATAGATATATTTTCAAGCAGATTTAAGTCAAAACTGTAACACGGCCACTCGGAAACATTCACTGTCTTCTTGGTAAGTAACTTCAGTGTTGATTTGGCCTTGTATTTTAGGTTATTGTACTGCTGAATTCATCTCCCAGTGTCTGGTGGAAAGCAGACTGAACCAGGTTTTCCTCTAGGACTTTGCCTGTGCTTAGCTCCATTCCATTAATTTTTTTATCCTGAAAAACTCCCCAGTCCTTAATGATTACAAGCATACCTGTAACATGATGCAGCCACCACTATGCTTGAAAATATGAAGAGTGGTACTCAGTAATGTGTTGTATTGGATTTTCCACAAACATGACACTTTGTATTCCGGACAAAAAAATGAACTGCTTTGCCCCATGTTTTGCAATATTACTTTAGTGCCTTGTTGCAAACAGGATGCATGTTGTGGAATATTACTTTAGTGCTTTGTTGCAAACAGGATGCATGTTTTGGAATATTACTTTAGTGCCTTGTTGCAAACAGGATGCATGTTTTGGAATATTACTTTAGTGCCTTGTTGCAAACAGGATGAATGTTTTGGAATATTACTTTAGTGCCTTGTTGCAAACAGGATGCATGTTTTGGAATATTACTTTAGTGCCTTGTTGCAAACAGGATGGATGTTTTGCAATATTACTTTAGTGCCTTGTTGCAAACAGGATGCATGTTTTGGAATATTACTTTAGTGCCTTGTTGCAAACAGGATGAATGTTTTGGAATATTACTTTAGTGCCTTGTTGCAAACAGGATGCATGTTTTGGAATATTACTTTAGTGCCTTGTTGCAAACAGGATGGATGTTTTGCAATATTACTTTAGTGCCTTGTTGCAAACAGGATGCATGTTTTGGAATATTTATATTGTTTACAGGCTTCCTTCTTTTCCCTCTGTCAAATTAGGTTAGTATTGTGGAGTATTACAATGTTGTTGATTCATTCTCAGTTTTCTCTTATCACAGCCATTAAACTGTAATTGTTTTAAAGTCACCATCGGTTTCCTTCCTCTCCAGTAACTGAGTTAGGAAGGACACCTGTATCTTTGGAGTGACTGGGTGTATTGATACACCAGTGTAATTAATAACTTCACCATGCTCAAAGGGTTATTCAATGTCCGTTTGTTTTACCGATCTAGCAATAGGTTCCATTCTTTGCGAGGCACTGGAAAACCTCTCTGGTCTTTGTGGTTGAACCCGTGGTTTTAATTCACTGCTCAACTGGGGGACCATACAGATAATTGTATGTGTGAGGTAGAGAGATGAGGTAGTCATTCAAAAATGATGTTTAACACTATTATTGCACACAGAGTGAGTCCATGCAACTTATTATGTGACCTGTTAAGCACATTCTTACTCCTAAACGTATTGAATCTTCCCATAACAAAGGGCTTGAATGCTGATTGACTCAAGACATTTTAGCTTTTCATTTTTTATTAATTTGTACAACTTTTGAAAAACATTATTCCACTTTGACATTATGGGGTATTGTATGTAGGCCAGTGACACAAAATCTAAATTGTATCCATTTTAATGTCTTCCATGCCTCGCAAATTCACCAAAGTAGCTTAAAGTTTGCCTCTTCCTCTCAGAAAATAATGTTTTGTGATAACTGCACTTTGATATTAAATTAATGTTGTTTTTTGGTTATTAATTTTTCTAAATGTTAAGGATCCCAATGTCGTGTAACGGTTTTAATGTTCAACCCCCTACCTTTTACCTTGTGTGGTCATCAGTAAAGTGCTGACATTTCCCTGAGAGAGAGATCAGTGTTTCTCACCCTAACCTGCCGGCCTCACTCTCCCTCTGACACACTGTCTGCATAAACTTTTCTGTATTCTGATTTATTCATTCACCCTCTGCTGTTCTCTTCTCCACCCTCTCTCCGGTGTGTGTCGCACTGCCCTCCTGCTGTGGGTCTTAAGTGATGGTGGCCAGGGGCTCTAATGGCACACACACTCTATAATATAGAGACTCATACAGTCTCTCTCTCTCTCTCTCTCTCTCTCTCTCTCTCTCTCTCTCTTTCTCTCTCGTTGGAGGACAGTCAATGCCATGTAGTCTGAAGCCATCTATCTACCTATAAGCCCACAGTCTTTCTAAAGGTGTCATATTCAATGACATGGAGAGTTGTTTATGGCTATAATACCCTTCTCAGAGATACACACATACACACACACATCCCTATGCTGTACCTCAGTGGTGTGTATGGAGCAGTTACACACCTATTCTTATACAGAATCTATAAACAACATCTCCACTTTGAGGATCATAGACATTCAAGATACTTGTATTATTATGTAGTAACATAGGTGGTGCAGTTATATGTATGTGTGTGTGTATGTGTGTAATATATACTGTAACTACTGCTGTATACACCTTTTCTATTAATATACTTTGCCTTTCGGAAAGTATTCAGACCTCTTGACTTTTTCCACACTTTGTTAGGTTACAGCCTTATTCTAAAATTGATTAAATCGTTTTTTCCCTCATCAATCTACACACAATACCTAATAATGACAAAGCAAAAACAGGTTTTTAGAGATGTTTGCTCATTTATATAAAATAACAAAATGGAGATATCACATTTATATAAGTATTCAGACCCTTTACTCAATACTTTGTTGAAGCACCTTCGGCAGCAATTACAGCGTCGAGTCTTGTTGGGTATGACATTACAAGCTTGGCACACCTGTATTTGGGGAGTTTCTCCAATTCTTCTCTGCAGATCCTCTCAAGATCTGTCAGGTTGGATGGGAAGTGTTGCTGCACAACTATTTTCAAGTCTCTCCAGAGATGTTCAATCGGGTTCAAGTCCAGGCTGGGCCACTCAAGGACATTCAGAGACTTGTCCCGAAGCCACTCCTGCGTTGTCTTCTGGAACCTTCTGGAAGGTTCTTTAGAGCTCTGTCAGAGTGACCATCGGGTTCTTGGTCATCTCCCCGACTAAGGCCCTTATCCCCCGATTGCTCAGTTTGGTCAGCTCTAGGAAGAGTCTTGGTGGTTCCATTTAAGAATGATGGAGGCCACTGTGTTCTTGGGGCCTTCAACCCTGCATAATCCTGTCTCAAAGCTCTATGGACAATTCCTTCAATCTCATGGCTTGGTTTTTGCTCTGACATGCACTGTCAACTGTGGAACCTTATATAGACAGGTGTGTGCCTTTCCAAATCACGTCAAATCAATTGAATTAACCACAGGTGGGCTACAATCAAGTTGTAGAAACATCTCAAGGATGATCAATGGAAACACAATGTACCTGGCCTCAATTCTGTCACATAGCAAATTGTCTGAATAGTTATGTAAATAAGGTATTTCTTATTTTTAAATTTGTATACATTTGCAAACATTTCTAAAAACCTGTTATCGCTTTGTCATTATGGGATATTGTGTGTAGATTGCTGAGGGAAAAAAACTATTTAATCAATTTTAGAATAAGGTTGTAATGTAACAAAATGTGGAAAAAGTCAAGGGGTCTGAATACTTTCCCAAGTCACTGTATATATATTTATTCCAGATTTTGCTCGCTCTGATATTTCTTAATTTCAAGATTTGTTTATTTTTCTGGATTATGTGTGTATTGTATTTTTTGTATTGCTAGGTATTACTGCACTGTTGGAGCTAGAAACACAAGTATTTTGCTGCACCTGCGAAAACATCTGTGTACACAAAAAAAATAAACTTTGATTTGATTTGTGCAGTGCTAGTAGAGATGTGTGTGTACTACTCAGTAGAGGTGTGTGTACTACTCGGTAGATATGTGTGTGTACTACTCAGTAGAGATGTGTGTACTACTCAGTAGAGATGTGTGTGTACTACTCAGTAGAGGTGTGTGTGTACTACTCAGTAGAGATGTGTGTGTACTACTCAGTAGAGATGTGTGTGTACTACTCAGTAGAGGTGTGTGTGTGTACTACTCAGTAGAGGTGTGTGTGTACTACTCAGTAGAGATGTGTGTGTACTACTCAGTAGAGGTGTGTGTGTGTACTACTCAGTAGAGGTGTGTGTGTACTACTCAGTAGAGAGATATGTGTGTACTACTCAGTAGAGGTGTGTGTGTACTACTCAGTAGAGAGGTGTGTGTGTTTACTACTCAGTAGAGGTGTGTGTGTACTACTCAGTAGAGGTGTGTGTGTGTACTACTCAGTAGAGATGTGTATGTACTACTCAGTAGAGAGGTGTGTGTGTTTACTACTCAGTAGAGGTGTGTGTGTACTACTCAGTAGAGATGTGTGTGTACTACTCAGTAGAGGTGTGTGTGTACTACTCAGTAGAGGTGTGTGTGTACTACTCAGTAGAGAGGTGTGTGTGTTTACTACTCAGTAGAGGTATGTGTGTACTACTCAGTAGAGGTGTGTGTGTACTACTCACTAGAGGTGTGTGTACTACTCAGTAGAGGTGTGTGTGTACTACTCAGTAGAGATGTGTGTTTACTACTCAGTAGAGGTGTGTGTGTACTACTCAGTAGAGGTGTGTGTGTACTACTCAGTAGAGATGTGTGTGTGTACTACTCAGTAGAGGTGTGTGTGTACTACTCAGTAGAGATGTGTGTGTGTACTACTCAGTAGAGATGTGTGTGTGTACTACTCAGTAGAGATGTGTGTGTTTACTACTCAGTAGAGGTGTGTGTGTACTACTCAGTAGAGGTGTGTGTGTGTGTACTACTCAGTAGAGGTGTGTGTGTGTGTACATACTCAGTAGAGGTGTGTGTGTACTACTCAGTAGAGGTGTGTGTGTACTACTCAGTAGAGATGTGTGTTTACTACTCAGTAGAGGTGTGTGTGTACTACTCAGTAGAGATGTGTGTGTACTACTCAGTAGAGATGTGTGTGTGTACTACTCAGTAGAGATGTGTGTGTACTACTCAGTAGAGGTGTGTGTGTACTACTCAGTAGAGATGTGTGTGTACTACTCAGTAGATATGTGTGTGTACTACTCAGTAGAGGTGTGTGTGTGTACTACTCAGTAGAGGTGTGTGTGTACTACTCAGTAGAGATGTGTGTGTACTACTCAGTAGAGGTGTGTGTGTGTACTACTCAGTAGAGATGTGTGTGTACTACTCAGTAGAGGTGTGTGTGTGTACTACTCAGTAGAGGTGTGTGTGTGTACTACTCAGTAGAGGTGTGTGTGTACTACTCAGTAGAGATGTGTGTGTACTACTCAGTAGAGGTGTGTGTGTGTACTACTCAGTAGAGGTGTGTGTGTACTACTCAGTAGAGAGATATGTGTGTACTACTCAGTAGAGGTGTGTGTGTGTACTACTCAGTAGAGGTGTGTGTGTACTACTCAGTAGAGAGATATGTGTGTACTACTCAGTAGAGGTGTGTGTGTACTACTCAGTAGAGAGGTGTGTGTGTTTACTACTCAGTAGAGGTGTGTGTGTACTACTCAGTAGAGGTGTGTGTGTGTACTACTCAGTAGAGATGTGTGTGTACTACTCAGTAGAGGTGTGTGTGTACTACTCAGTAGAGAGGTGTGTGTGTTTACTACTCAGTAGAGGTGTGTGTGTACTACTCAGTAGAGGTGTGTGTGTGTACTACTCAGTAGAGATGTGTATGTACTACTCAGTAGAGAGGTGTGTGTGTTTACTACTCAGTAGAGGTGTGTGTGTACTACTCAGTAGAGATGTGTGTGTACTACTCAGTAGAGGTGTGTGTGTACTACTCAGTAGAGAGATATGTGTGTACTACTCAGTAGAGGTGTGTGTGTACTACTCAGTAGAGAGGTGTGTGTGTTTACTACTCAGTAGAGGTGTGTGTGTACTACTCAGTAGAGGTGTGTGTGTGTACTACTCAGTAGAGATGTGTATGTACTACTCAGTAGAGAGGTGTGTGTGTTTACTACTCAGTAGAGGTGTGTGTGTACTACTCAGTAGAGATGTGTGTGTACTACTCAGTAGAGGTGTGTGTGTACTACTCAGTAGAGGTGTGTGTGTACTACTCAGTAGAGAGGTGTGTGTGTTTACTACTCAGTAGAGGTATGTGTGTACTACTCAGTAGAGGTGTGTGTGTACTACTCACTAGAGGTGTGTGTACTACTCAGTAGAGGTGTGTGTGTACTACTCAGTAGAGATGTGTGTTTACTACTCAGTAGAGGTGTGTGTGTACTACTCAGTAGAGGTGTGTGTGTACTACTCAGTAGAGATGTGTGTGTGTACTACTCAGTAGAGGTGTGTGTGTACTACTCAGTAGAGATGTGTGTGTTTACTACTCAGTAGAGATGTGTGTGTGTACTACTCAGTAGAGATGTGTGTGTTTACTACTCAGTAGAGGTGTGTGTGTACTACTCAGTAGAGGTGTGTGTGTGTGTACTACTCAGTAGAGGTGTGTGTGTGTGTACATACTCAGTAGAGGTGTGTGTGTACTACTCAGTAGAGGTGTGTGTGTACTACTCAGTAGAGATGTGTGTTTACTACTCAGTAGAGGTGTGTGTGTACTACTCAGTAGAGATGTGTGTGTACTACTCAGTAGAGATGTGTGTGTGTACTACTCAGTAGAGATGTGTGTGTACTACTCAGTAGAGGTGTGTGTGTACTACTCAGTAGAGATGTGTGTGTACTACTCAGTAGATATGTGTGTGTACTACTCAGTAGAGGTGTGTGTGTGTACTACTCAGTAGAGGTGTGTGTGTACTACTCAGTAGAGATGTGTGTGTACTACTCAGTAGAGGTGTGTGTGTGTACTACTCAGTAGAGATGTGTGTGTACTACTCAGTAGAGGTGTGTGTGTGTACTACTCAGTAGAGGTGTGTGTGTGTACTACTCAGTAGAGGTGTGTGTGTACTACTCAGTAGAGATGTGTGTGTACTACTCAGTAGAGGTGTGTGTGTGTACTACTCAGTAGAGGTGTGTGTGTACTACTCAGTAGAGAGATATGTGTGTACTACTCAGTAGAGGTGTGTGTGTGTACTACTCAGTAGAGGTGTGTGTGTACTACTCAGTAGAGAGATATGTGTGTACTACTCAGTAGAGGTGTGTGTGTACTACTCAGTAGAGAGGTGTGTGTGTTTACTACTCAGTAGAGGTGTGTGTGTACTACTCAGTAGAGGTGTGTGTGTGTACTACTCAGTAGAGATGTGTGTGTACTACTCAGTAGAGGTGTGTGTGTACTACTCAGTAGAGAGGTGTGTGTGTTTACTACTCAGTAGAGGTGTGTGTGTACTACTCAGTAGAGGTGTGTGTGTGTACTACTCAGTAGAGATGTGTATGTACTACTCAGTAGAGAGGTGTGTGTGTTTACTACTCAGTAGAGGTGTGTGTGTACTACTCAGTAGAGATGTGTGTGTACTACTCAGTAGAGGTGTGTGTGTACTACTCAGTAGAGGTGTGTGTGTACTACTCAGTAGAGAGGTGTGTGTGTTTACTACTCAGTAGAGGTATGTGTGTACTACTCAGTAGAGGTGTGTGTGTACTACTCACTAGAGGTGTGTGTACTACTCAGTAGAGGTGTGTGTGTACTACTCAGTAGAGATGTGTGTTTACTACTCAGTAGAGGTGTGTGTGTACTACTCAGTAGAGGTGTGTGTGTACTACTCAGTAGAGATGTGTGTGTACTACTCAGTAGAGAGGTGTGTGTGTACTACTCAGTAGAGGTGTGTGTGTACTACTCAGTAGAGATGTGTGTGTTTACTACTCAGTAGAGATGTGTGTGTGTACTACTCAGTAGAGATGTGTGTGTTTACTACTCAGTAGAGGTGTGTGTGTACTACTCAGTAGAGGTGTGTGTGTGTGTACTACTCAGTAGAGGTGTGTGTGTACTACTCAGTAGAGGTGTGTGTGTACTACTCAGTAGAGATGTGTGTTTACTACTCAGTAGAGGTGTGTGTGTACTACTCAGTAGAGATGTGTGTGTACTACTCAGTAGAGATGTGTGTGTGTACTACTCAGTAGAGATGTGTGTGTACTACTCAGTAGAGGTGTGTGTGTACTATTCAGTAGAGATGTGTGTGTACTACTCAGTAGATATGTGTGTGTACTACTCAGTAGAGGTGTGTGTGTGTACTACTCAGTAGAGGTGTGTGTGTGACTACTCAGTAGAGATGTGTGTGTACTACTCAGTAGAGGTGTGTGTGTGTACTACTCAGTAGAGATGTGTGTGTACTACTCAGTAGAGGTGTGTGTGTGTACTACTCAGTAGAGGTGTGTGTGTGTACTACTCAGTAGAGGTGTGTGTGTACTACTCAGTAGAGATGTGTGTGTACTACTCAGTAGAGGTGTGTGTGTGTACTACTCAGTAGAGGTGTGTGTGTACTACTCAGTAGAGAGATATGTGTGTACTACTCAGTAGAGGTGTGTGTGTGTACTACTCAGTAGAGGTGTGTGTGTACTACTCAGTAGAGAGATATGTGTGTACTACTCAGTAGAGGTGTGTGTGTACTACTCAGTAGAGAGGGTGTGTGTTTACTACTCAGTAGAGGTGTGTGTGTACTACTCAGTAGAGGTGTGTGTGTGTACTACTCAGTAGAGATGTGTGTGTACTACTCAGTAGAGAGGCGTGTGTGTTTACTACTCAGTAGAGGTGTGTGTGTACTACTCAGTAGAGATGTGTGTGTACTACTCAGTAGAGGTGTGTGTGTACTACTCAGTAGAGAGGTGTGTGTGTTTACTACTCAGTAGAGGTGTGTGTGTACTACTCACTAGAGATGTGTGTGTGTACTACTCAGTAGAGGTGTGTGTGTGTACTACTCAGTAGAGGTGTGTGTGTACTACTCAGTAGAGAGATATGTGTGTACTACTCAGTAGAGGTGTGTGTGTACTACTCAGTAGAGAGGTGTGTGTGTTTACTACTCAGTAGAGGTGTGTGTGTACTACTCAGTAGAGGTGTGTGTGTGTACTACTCAGTAGAGATGTGTATGTACTACTCAGTAGAGAGGTGTGTGTGTTTACTACTCAGTAGAGGTGTGTGTGTACTACTCAGTAGAGATGTGTGTGTACTACTCAGTAGAGGTGTGTGTGTACTACTCAGTAGAGGTGTGTGTGTACTACTCAGTAGAGAGGTGTGTGTGTTTACTACTCAGTAGAGGTATGTGTGTACTACTCAGTAGAGGTGTGTGTGTACTACTCACTAGAGGTGTGTGTGTACTACTCAGTAGAGGTGTGTGTGTACTACTCAGTAGAGATGTGTGTTTACTACTCAGTAGAGGTGTGTGTGTACTACTCAGTAGAGGTGTGTGTGTACTACTCAGTAGAGATGTGTGTGTTTACTACTCAGTAGAGATGTGTGTGTGTACTACTCAGTAGAGATGTGTGTGTTTACTACTCAGTAGAGGTGTGTGTGTACTACTCAGTAGAGGTGTGTGTGTGTGTACTACTCAGTAGAGGTGTGTGTGTGTGTACATACTCAGTAGAGGTGTGTGTGTACTACTCAGTAGAGGTGTGTGTGTACTACTCAGTAGAGATGTGTGTTTACTACTCAGTAGAGGTGTGTGTGTACTACTCAGTAGAGATGTGTGTGTACTACTCAGTAGAGATGTGTGTGTGTACTACTCAGTAGAGATGTGTGTGTACTACTCAGTAGAGGTGTGTGTGTACTACTCAGTAGAGATGTGTGTGTACTACTCAGTAGATATGTGTGTGTACTACTCAGTAGAGGTGTGTGTGTGTACTACTCAGTAGAGGTGTGTGTGTACTACTCAGTAGAGATGTGTGTGTACTACTCAGTAGAGGTGTGTGTGTGTACTACTCAGTAGAGATGTGTGTGTACTACTCAGTAGAGGTGTGTGTGTGTACTACTCAGTAGAGGTGTGTGTGTGTACTACTCAGTAGAGGTGTGTGTGTACTACTCAGTAGAGATGTGTGTGTACTACTCAGTAGAGGTGTGTGTGTGTACTACTCAGTAGAGGTGTGTGTGTACTACTCAGTAGAGAGATATGTGTGTACTACTCAGTAGAGGTGTGTGTGTGTACTACTCAGTAGAGGTGTGTGTGTACTACTCAGTAGAGAGATATGTGTGTACTACTCAGTAGAGGTGTGTGTGTACTACTCAGTAGAGAGGTGTGTGTGTTTACTACTCAGTAGAGGTGTGTGTGTACTACTCAGTAGAGGTGTGTGTGTGTACTACTCAGTAGAGATGTGTGTGTACTACTCAGTAGAGGTGTGTGTGTACTACTCAGTAGAGAGGTGTGTGTGTTTACTACTCAGTAGAGGTGTGTGTGTACTACTCAGTAGAGGTGTGTGTGTGTACTACTCAGTAGAGATGTGTATGTACTACTCAGTAGAGAGGTGTGTGTGTTTACTACTCAGTAGAGGTGTGTGTGTACTACTCAGTAGAGATGTGTGTGTACTACTCAGTAGAGGTGTGTGTGTACTACTCAGTAGAGGTGTGTGTGTACTACTCAGTAGAGAGGTGTGTGTGTTTACTACTCAGTAGAGGTATGTGTGTACTACTCAGTAGAGGTGTGTGTGTACTACTCACTAGAGGTGTGTGTACTACTCAGTAGAGGTGTGTGTGTACTACTCAGTAGAGATGTGTGTTTACTACTCAGTAGAGGTGTGTGTGTACTACTCAGTAGAGGTGTGTGTGTACTACTCAGTAGAGATGTGTGTGTACTACTCAGTAGAGAGGTGTGTGTGTACTACTCAGTAGAGGTGTGTGTGTACTACTCAGTAGAGATGTGTGTGTTTACTACTCAGTAGAGATGTGTGTGTGTACTACTCAGTAGAGATGTGTGTGTTTACTACTCAGTAGAGGTGTGTGTGTACTACTCAGTAGAGGTGTGTGTGTGTGTACTACTCAGTAGAGGTGTGTGTGTACTACTCAGTAGAGGTGTGTGTGTACTACTCAGTAGAGATGTGTGTTTACTACTCAGTAGAGGTGTGTGTGTACTACTCAGTAGAGATGTGTGTGTACTACTCAGTAGAGATGTGTGTGTGTACTACTCAGTAGAGATGTGTGTGTACTACTCAGTAGAGGTGTGTGTGTACTATTCAGTAGAGATGTGTGTGTACTACTCAGTAGATATGTGTGTGTACTACTCAGTAGAGGTGTGTGTGTGTACTACTCAGTAGAGGTGTGTGTGTACTACTCAGTAGAGATGTGTGTGTACTACTCAGTAGAGGTGTGTGTGTGTACTACTCAGTAGAGATGTGTGTGTACTACTCAGTAGAGGTGTGTGTGTGTACTACTCAGTAGAGGTGTGTGTGTGTACTACTCAGTAGAGGTGTGTGTGTACTACTCAGTAGAGATGTGTGTGTACTACTCAGTAGAGGTGTGTGTGTGTACTACTCAGTAGAGGTGTGTGTGTACTACTCAGTAGAGAGATATGTGTGTACTACTCAGTAGAGGTGTGTGTGTGTACTACTCAGTAGAGGTGTGTGTGTACTACTCAGTAGAGAGATATGTGTGTACTACTCAGTAGAGGTGTGTGTGTACTACTCAGTAGAGAGGGTGTGTGTTTACTACTCAGTAGAGGTGTGTGTGTACTACTCAGTAGAGGTGTGTGTGTGTACTACTCAGTAGAGATGTGTGTGTACTACTCAGTAGAGAGGCGTGTGTGTTTACTACTCAGTAGAGGTGTGTGTGTACTACTCAGTAGAGATGTGTGTGTACTACTCAGTAGAGGTGTGTGTGTACTACTCAGTAGAGAGGTGTGTGTGTTTACTACTCAGTAGAGGTGTGTGTGTACTACTCACTAGAGATGTGTGTGTGTACTACTCAGTAGAGGTGTGTGTGTGTACTACTCAGTAGAGGTGTGTGTGTACTACTCAGTAGAGAGATATGTGTGTACTACTCAGTAGAGGTGTGTGTGTACTACTCAGTAGAGAGGTGTGTGTGTTTACTACTCAGTAGAGGTGTGTGTGTACTACTCAGTAGAGGTGTGTGTGTGTACTACTCAGTAGAGATGTGTATGTACTACTCAGTAGAGAGGTGTGTGTGTTTACTACTCAGTAGAGGTGTGTGTGTACTACTCAGTAGAGATGTGTGTGTACTACTCAGTAGAGGTGTGTGTGTACTACTCAGTAGAGGTGTGTGTGTACTACTCAGTAGAGAGGTGTGTGTGTTTACTACTCAGTAGAGGTATGTGTGTACTACTCAGTAGAGGTGTGTGTGTACTACTCACTAGAGGTGTGTGTGTACTACTCAGTAGAGGTGTGTGTGTACTACTCAGTAGAGATGTGTGTTTACTACTCAGTAGAGGTGTGTGTGTACTACTCAGTAGAGGTGTGTGTGTACTACTCAGTAGAGATGTGTGTGTACTACTCAGTAGAGAGGTGTGTGTGTACTACTCAGTAGAGGTGTGTGTGTACTACTCAGTAGAGATGTGTGTGTTTACTACTCAGTAGAGATGTGTGTGTGTACTACTCAGTAGAGATGTGTGTGTTTACTACTCAGTAGAGGTGTGTGTGTACTACTCAGTAGAGGTGTGTGTGTGTGTACTACTCAGTAGAGGTGTGTGTGTGTGTACTAGTCAGTAGAGGTGTGTGTGTACTACTCAGTAGAGGTGTGTGTGTACTACTCAGTAGAGATGTGTGTGTACTACTCAGTAGAGGTGTGTGTGTACTACTCAGTAGAGATGTGTGTGTACTACTCAGTAGATATGTGTGTGTACTACTCAGTAGAGGTGTGTGTGTGTACTACTCAGTAGAGGTGTGTGTGTACTACTCAGTAGAGATGTGTGTGTACTACTCAGTAGAGGTGTGTGTGTGTGTACTACTCAGTAGAGATGTGTGTGTACTACTCAGTAGAGGTGTGTGTGTGTACTACTCAGTAGAGGTGTGTGTGTGTACTACTCAGTAGAGGTGTGTGTGTACTACTCAGTAGAGATGTGTGTGTACTACTCAGTAGAGGTGTGTGTGTGTACTACTCAGTAGAGGTGTGTGTGTACTACTCAGTAGAGAGATATGTGTGTACTACTCAGTAGAGGTGTGTGTGTGTACTACTCAGTAGAGGTGTGTGTGTACTACTCAGTAGAGAGATATGTGTGTACTATTTAGTAGAGGTGTGTGTGTACTACTCAGTAGAGAGGTGTGTGTGTTTACTACTCAGTAGAGGTGTGTGTGTACTACTCAGTAGAGGTGTGTGTGTGTACTACTCAGTAGAGATGTGTGTGTACTACTCAGTAGAGGTGTGTGTGTACTACTCAGTAGAGAGGTGTGTGTGTTTACTACTCAGTAGAGGTGTGTGTGTACTACTCAGTAGAGGTGTGTGTGTGTACTACTCAGTAGAGATGTGTATGTACTACTCAGTAGAGAGGTGTGTGTGTTTACTACTCAGTAGAGGTGTGTGTGTACTACTCAGTAGAGATGTGTGTGTACTACTCAGTAGAGGTGTGTGTGTACTACTCAGTAGAGGTGTGTGTGTACTACTCAGTAGAGAGGTGTGTGTGTTTACTACTCAGTAGAGGTATGTGTGTACTACTCAGTAGAGGTGTGTGTGTACTACTCACTAGAGGTGTGTGTACTACTCAGTAGAGGTGTGTGTGTACTACTCAGTAGAGATGTGTGTTTACTACTCAGTAGAGGTGTGTGTGTACTACTCAGTAGAGGTGTGTGTGTACTACTCAGTAGAGATGTGTGTGTACTACTCAGTAGAGAGGTGTGTGTGTACTACTCAGTAGAGGTGTGTGTGTACTACTCAGTAGAGATGTGTGTGTTTACTACTCAGTAGAGATGTGTGTGTGTACTACTCAGTAGAGATGTGTGTGTTTACTACTCAGTAGAGGTGTGTGTGTACTACTCAGTAGAGGTGTGTGTGTGTGTACTACTCAGTAGAGGTGTGTGTGTACTACTCAGTAGAGGTGTGTGTGTACTACTCAGTAGAGATGTGTGTTTACTACTCAGTAGAGGTGTGTGTGTACTACTCAGTAGAGATGTGTGTGTACTACTCAGTAGAGATGTGTGTGTGTACTACTCAGTAGAGATGTGTGTGTACTACTCAGTAGAGGTGTGTGTGTACTATTCAGTAGAGATGTGTGTGTACTACTCAGTAGATATGTGTGTGTACTACTCAGTAGAGGTGTGTGTGTGTACTACTCAGTAGAGGTGTGTGTGTACTACTCAGTAGAGATGTGTGTGTACTACTCAGTAGAGGTGTGTGTGTGTACTACTCAGTAGAGATGTGTGTGTACTACTCAGTAGAGGTGTGTGTGTGTACTACTCAGTAGAGGTGTGTGTGTGTACTACTCAGTAGAGGTGTGTGTGTACTACTCAGTAGAGATGTGTGTGTACTACTCAGTAGAGGTGTGTGTGTGTACTACTCAGTAGAGGTGTGTGTGTACTACTCAGTAGAGAGATATGTGTGTACTACTCAGTAGAGGTGTGTGTGTGTACTACTCAGTAGAGGTGTGTGTGTACTACTCAGTAGAGAGATATGTGTGTACTACTCAGTAGAGGTGTGTGTGTACTACTCAGTAGAGAGGTGTGTGTGTTTACTACTCAGTAGAGGTGTGTGTGTACTACTCAGTAGAGGTGTGTGTGTGTACTACTCAGTAGAGATGTGTGTGTACTACTCAGTAGAGAGGCGTGTGTGTTTACTACTCAGTAGAGGTGTGTGTGTACTACTCAGTAGAGATGTGTGTGTACTACTCAGTAGAGGTGTGTGTGTACTACTCAGTAGAGAGGTGTGTGTGTTTACTACTCAGTAGAGGTGTGTGTGTACTACTCACTAGAGATGTGTGTGTGTACTACTCAGTAGAGGTGTGTGTGTGTACTACTCAGTAGAGGTGTGTGTGTACTACTCAGTAGAGAGATATGTGTGTACTACTCAGTAGAGGTGTGTGTGTACTACTCAGTAGAGAGGTGTGTGTGTTTACTACTCAGTAGAGGTGTGTGTGTACTACTCAGTAGAGGTGTGTGTGTGTACTACTCAGTAGAGATGTGTATGTACTACTCAGTAGAGAGGTGTGTGTGTTTACTACTCAGTAGAGGTGTGTGTGTACTACTCAGTAGAGATGTGTGTGTACTACTCAGTAGAGGTGTGTGTGTACTACTCAGTAGAGGTGTGTGTGTACTACTCAGTAGAGAGGTGTGTGTGTTTACTACTCAGTAGAGGTATGTGTGTACTACTCAGTAGAGGTGTGTGTGTACTACTCACTAGAGGTGTGTGTGTACTACTCAGTAGAGGTGTGTGTGTACTACTCAGTAGAGATGTGTGTTTACTACTCAGTAGAGGTGTGTGTGTACTACTCAGTAGAGGTGTGTGTGTACTACTCAGTAGAGATGTGTGTGTACTACTCAGTAGAGAGGTGTGTGTGTACTACTCAGTAGAGGTGTGTGTGTACTACTCAGTAGAGATGTGTGTGTTTACTACTCAGTAGAGATGTGTGTGTGTACTACTCAGTAGAGATGTGTGTGTTTACTACTCAGTAGAGGTGTGTGTGTACTACTCAGTAGAGGTGTGTGTGTGTGTACTACTCAGTAGAGGTGTGTGTGTGTGTACTAGTCAGTAGAGGTGTGTGTGTACTACTCAGTAGAGGTGTGTGTGTACTACTCAGTAGAGATGTGTGTGTACTACTCAGTAGAGGTGTGTGTGTACTACTCAGTAGAGATGTGTGTGTACTACTCAGTAGATATGTGTGTGTACTACTCAGTAGAGGTGTGTGTGTGTACTACTCAGTAGAGGTGTGTGTGTACTACTCAGTAGAGATGTGTGTGTACTACTCAGTAGAGATGTGTGTGTGTGTACTACTCAGTAGAGATGTGTGTGTACTACTCAGTAGAGGTGTGTGTGTGTACTACTCAGTAGAGGTGTGTGTGTGTACTACTCAGTAGAGGTGTGTGTGTACTACTCAGTAGAGGTGTGTGTGTGTACTACTCAGTAGAGATGTGTATGTACTACTCAGTAGAGAGGTGTGTGTGTTTACTACTCAGTAGAGGTGTGTGTGTACTACTCAGTAGAGATGTGTGTGTACTACTCAGTAGAGGTGTGTGTGTACTACTCAGTAGAGGTGTGTGTGTACTACTCAGTAGAGAGGTGTGTGTGTTTACTACTCAGTAGAGGTATGTGTGTACTACTCAGTAGAGGTGTGTGTGTACTACTCACTAGAGGTGTGTGTACTACTCAGTAGAGGTGTGTGTGTACTACTCAGTAGAGATGTGTGTTTACTACTCAGTAGAGGTGTGTGTGTACTACTCAGTAGAGGTGTGTGTGTACTACTCAGTAGAGATGTGTGTGTACTACTCAGTAGAGAGGTGTGTGTGTACTACTCAGTAGAGGTGTGTGTGTACTACTCAGTAGAGATGTGTGTGTTTACTACTCAGTAGAGATGTGTGTGTGTACTACTCAGTAGAGATGTGTGTGTTTACTACTCAGTAGAGGTGTGTGTGTACTACTCAGTAGAGGTGTGTGTGTGTGTACTACTCAGTAGAGGTGTGTGTGTACTACTCAGTAGAGGTGTGTGTGTACTACTCAGTAGAGATGTGTGTTTACTACTCAGTAGAGGTGTGTGTGTACTACTCAGTAGAGATGTGTGTGTACTACTCAGTAGAGATGTGTGTGTGTACTACTCAGTAGAGATGTGTGTGTACTACTCAGTAGAGGTGTGTGTGTACTATTCAGTAGAGATGTGTGTGTACTACTCAGTAGATATGTGTGTGTACTACTCAGTAGAGGTGTGTGTGTGTACTACTCAGTAGAGGTGTGTGTGTACTACTCAGTAGAGATGTGTGTGTACTACTCAGTAGAGGTGTGTGTGTGTACTACTCAGTAGAGATGTGTGTGTACTACTCAGTAGAGGTGTGTGTGTGTACTACTCAGTAGAGGTGTGTGTGTGTACTACTCAGTAGAGGTGTGTGTGTACTACTCAGTAGAGATGTGTGTGTACTACTCAGTAGAGGTGTGTGTGTGTACTACTCAGTAGAGGTGTGTGTGTACTACTCAGTAGAGAGATATGTGTGTACTACTCAGTAGAGGTGTGTGTGTGTACTACTCAGTAGAGGTGTGTGTGTACTACTCAGTAGAGAGATATGTGTGTACTACTCAGTAGAGGTGTGTGTGTACTACTCAGTAGAGAGGTGTGTGTGTTTACTACTCAGTAGAGGTGTGTGTGTACTACTCAGTAGAGGTGTGTGTGTGTACTACTCAGTAGAGATGTGTGTGTACTACTCAGTAGAGAGGCGTGTGTGTTTACTACTCAGTAGAGGTGTGTGTGTACTACTCAGTAGAGATGTGTGTGTACTACTCAGTAGAGGTGTGTGTGTACTACTCAGTAGAGAGGTGTGTGTGTTTACTACTCAGTAGAGGTGTGTGTGTACTACTCACTAGAGATGTGTGTGTGTACTACTCAGTAGAGGTGTGTGTGTGTACTACTCAGTAGAGGTGTGTGTGTACTACTCAGTAGAGAGATATGTGTGTACTACTCAGTAGAGGTGTGTGTGTACTACTCAGTAGAGAGGTGTGTGTGTTTACTACTCAGTAGAGGTGTGTGTGTACTACTCAGTAGAGGTGTGTGTGTGTACTACTCAGTAGAGATGTGTATGTACTACTCAGTAGAGAGGTGTGTGTGTTTACTACTCAGTAGAGGTGTGTGTGTACTACTCAGTAGAGATGTGTGTGTACTACTCAGTAGAGGTGTGTGTGTACTACTCAGTAGAGGTGTGTGTGTACTACTCAGTAGAGAGGTGTGTGTGTTTACTACTCAGTAGAGGTATGTGTGTACTACTCAGTAGAGGTGTGTGTGTACTACTCACTAGAGGTGTGTGTGTACTACTCAGTAGAGGTGTGTGTGTACTACTCAGTAGAGATGTGTGTTTACTACTCAGTAGAGGTGTGTGTGTACTACTCAGTAGAGGTGTGTGTGTACTACTCAGTAGAGATGTGTGTGTACTACTCAGTAGAGAGGTGTGTGTGTACTACTCAGTAGAGGTGTGTGTGTACTACTCAGTAGAGATGTGTGTGTTTACTACTCAGTAGAGATGTGTGTGTGTACTACTCAGTAGAGATGTGTGTGTTTACTACTCAGTAGAGGTGTGTGTGTACTACTCAGTAGAGGTGTGTGTGTGTGTACTACTCAGTAGAGGTGTGTGTGTGTGTACTAGTCAGTAGAGGTGTGTGTGTACTACTCAGTAGAGGTGTGTGTGTACTACTCAGTAGAGATGTGTGTGTACTACTCAGTAGAGGTGTGTGTGTACTACTCAGTAGAGATGTGTGTGTACTACTCAGTAGATATGTGTGTGTACTACTCAGTAGAGGTGTGTGTGTGTACTACTCAGTAGAGGTGTGTGTGTACTACTCAGTAGAGATGTGTGTGTACTACTCAGTAGAGATGTGTGTGTGTGTACTACTCAGTAGAGATGTGTGTGTACTACTCAGTAGAGGTGTGTGTGTGTACTACTCAGTAGAGGTGTGTGTGTGTACTACTCAGTAGAGGTGTGTGTGTACTACTCAGTAGAGATGTGTGTGTACTACTCAGTAGAGGTGTGTGTGTGTACTACTCAGTAGAGGTGTGTGTGTACTACTCAGTAGAGAGATATGTGTGTACTACTCAGTAGAGGTGTGTGTGTGTACTACTCAGTAGAGGTGTGTGTGTACTACTCAGTAGAGAGATATGTGTGTTTACTACTCAGTAGAGGTGTGTGTGTACTACTCAGTAGAGATGTGTGTGTACTACTCAGTAGAGGTGTGTCTGTACTACTCAGTAGAGGTGTGTGTGTACTACTCAGTAGAGAGGTGTGTGTGTTTACTACTCAGTAGAGCTGTGTGTGTACTACTCAGTAGAGGTGTGTGTGTACTACTCTGTAGAGGTGTGTGTGTACTACTCAGTAGAGGTGTGTGTGTACTACTCAGTAGAGATGTGTGTTTACTACTCAGTAGAGGTGTGTGTGTACTACTCAGTAGAGGTGTGTGTGTACTACTCAGTAGAGATGTGTGTGTACTACTCAGTAGAGAGGTGTGTGTGTACTACTCAGTAGAGGTGTGTGTGTACTACTCAGTAGAGAGGTGTGTGTGTTTACTACTCAGTAGAGGTGTGTGTGTACTACTCAGTAGAGGTGTGTGTGTGTACTACTCAGTAGAGATGTGTGTGTACTACTCAGTAGAGAGGTGTGTGTGTTTACTACTCAGTAGAGGTGTGTGTGTACTACTCAGTAGAGATGTGTGTGTACTACTCAGTAGAGGTGTGTGTGTACTACTCAGTAGAGGTGTGTGTGTGTACTACTCAGTAGAGGTGTGTGTGTACTACTCAGTAGAGAGATATGTGTGTACTACTCAGTAGAGGTGTGTGTGTGTACTACTCAGTAGAGGTGTGTGTGTACTACTCAGTAGAGAGATATGTGTGTACTACTCAGTAGAGGTGTGTGTGTACTACTCAGTAGAGAGGTGTGTGTGTTTACTACTCAGTAGAGGTGTGTGTGTACTACTCAGTAGAGGTGTGTGTGTGTACTACTCAGTAGAGATGTGTGTGTACTACTCAGTAGAGAGGTGTGTGTGTTTACTACTCAGTAGAGGTGTGTGTGTACTACTCAGTAGAGATGTGTGTGTACTACTCAGTAGAGGTGTGTGTGTACTACTCAGTAGAGGTGTGTGTGTACTACTCAGTAGAGAGGTGTGTGTGTTTACTACTCAGTAGAGGTGTGTGTGTACTACTCAGTAGAGGTGTGTGTGTACTACTCAGTAGAGGTCTGTGTGTACTACTCAGTAGAGGTGTGTGTGTACTACTCAGTAGAGATGTGTGTTTACTACTCAGTAGAGGTGTGTGTGTACTACTCAGTAGAGGTGTGTGTGTACTACTCAGTAGAGATGTGTGTGTACTACTCAGTAGAGAGGTGTGCGTGTACTACTCAGTAGAGGTGTGTGTGTACTACTCAGTAGAGATGTGTGTGTTTACTACTCAGTAGAGATGTGTGTGTGTACTACTCAGTAGAGGAGTGTGTGTGTGTACTACTCAGTAGAGGTGTGTGTGTGTGTACTACTCAGTAGAGGTGTGTGTGTACTACTCAGTAGAGGTGTGTGTGTACTACTCAGGAGAGATGTGTGTGTACTACTCAGTAGAGGTGTGTGTGTACTACTCAGTAGAGATGTGTGTGTACTACTCAGTAGAGATGTGTGTGTGTACTACTCAGTAGAGGTGTGTGTGTACTACTCAGTAGAGATGTGTGTGTACTACTCAGTAGATATGTGTGTGTACTACTCAGTAGAGATGTGTGTGTACTACTCAGTAGAGATGTGTGTGTACTACTCAGTAGAGATGTGTTTGTACTACTCAGTAGAGGTGTGTGTGTGTACTACTCAGTAGAGGTGTGTGTGTACTACTCATTAGAGATGTGTGTGTACTACTCAGTAGAGGTGTGTGTGTGTACTACTCAGTAGAGGTGTGTGTGTACTACTCAGTAGAGAGATATGTGTGTACTACTCAGTAGAGGTGTGTGTGTACTACTCAGTAGAGAGGTGTGTGTGTTTACTACTCAGTAGAGGTGTGTGTGTACTACTCAGTAGAGGTGTGTGTGTGTGCTACTCAGTAGAGATGTGTATGTACTACTCAGTAGAGAGGTGTGTGTGTTTACTACTCAGTAGAGGTGTGTGTGTACTACTCAGTAGAGGTGTGTGTGTGTACTACTCAGTAGAGATGTGTATGTACTACTCAGTAGAGAGGTGTGTGTGTTTACTACTCAGTAGAGGTGTGTGTGTACTACTCAGTAGAGATGTGTGTGTACTACTCAGTAGAGGTGTGTGTGTACTACTCAGTAGAGGTGTGTGTGTACTACTCAGTAGAGAGGTGTGTGTGTTTACTACTCAGTAGAGGTATGTGTGTACTACTCAGTAGAGGTGTGTGTGTACTACTCACTAGAGGTGTGTGTACTACTCAGTAGAGGTGTGTGTGTACTACTCAGTAGAGATGTGTGTTTACTACTCAGTAGAGGTGTGTGTGTACTACTCAGTAGAGGTGTGTGTGTACTACTCAGTAGAGATGTGTGTGTACTACTCAGTAGAGAGGTGTGTGTGTACTACTCAGTAGAGGTGTGTGTGTACTACTCAGTAGAGATGTGTGTGTTTACTACTCAGTAGAGATGTGTGTGTGTACTACTCAGTAGAGATGTGTGTGTTTACTACTCAGTAGAGGTGTGTGTGTACTACTCAGTAGAGGTGTGTGTGTGTGTACTACTCAGTAGAGGTGTGTGTGTACTACTCAGTAGAGGTGTGTGTGTACTACTCAGTAGAGATGTGTGTTTACTACTCAGTAGAGGTGTGTGTGTACTACTCAGTAGAGATGTGTGTGTACTACTCAGTAGAGATGTGTGTGTGTACTACTCAGTAGAGATGTGTGTGTACTACTCAGTAGAGGTGTGTGTGTACTATTCAGTAGAGATGTGTGTGTACTACTCAGTAGATATGTGTGTGTACTACTCAGTAGAGGTGTGTGTGTGTACTACTCAGTAGAGGTGTGTGTGTACTACTCAGTAGAGATGTGTGTGTACTACTCAGTAGAGGTGTGTGTGTGTACTACTCAGTAGAGATGTGTGTGTACTACTCAGTAGAGGTGTGTGTGTGTACTACTCAGTAGAGGTGTGTGTGTGTACTACTCAGTAGAGGTGTGTGTGTACTACTCAGTAGAGATGTGTGTGTACTACTCAGTAGAGGTGTGTGTGTGTACTACTCAGTAGAGGTGTGTGTGTACTACTCAGTAGAGAGATATGTGTGTACTACTCAGTAGAGGTGTGTGTGTGTACTACTCAGTAGAGGTGTGTGTGTACTACTCAGTAGAGAGATATGTGTGTACTACTCAGTAGAGGTGTGTGTGTACTACTCAGTAGAGAGGTGTGTGTGTTTACTACTCAGTAGAGGTGTGTGTGTACTACTCAGTAGAGGTGTGTGTGTGTACTACTCAGTAGAGATGTGTGTGTACTACTCAGTAGAGAGGCGTGTGTGTTTACTACTCAGTAGAGGTGTGTGTGTACTACTCAGTAGAGATGTGTGTGTACTACTCAGTAGAGGTGTGTGTGTACTACTCAGTAGAGAGGTGTGTGTGTTTACTACTCAGTAGAGGTGTGTGTGTACTACTCACTAGAGATGTGTGTGTGTACTACTCAGTAGAGGTGTGTGTGTGTACTACTCAGTAGAGGTGTGTGTGTACTACTCAGTAGAGAGATATGTGTGTACTACTCAGTAGAGGTGTGTGTGTACTACTCAGTAGAGAGGTGTGTGTGTTTACTACTCAGTAGAGGTGTGTGTGTACTACTCAGTAGAGGTGTGTGTGTGTACTACTCAGTAGAGATGTGTATGTACTACTCAGTAGAGAGGTGTGTGTGTTTACTACTCAGTAGAGGTGTGTGTGTACTACTCAGTAGAGATGTGTGTGTACTACTCAGTAGAGGTGTGTGTGTACTACTCAGTAGAGGTGTGTGTGTACTACTCAGTAGAGAGGTGTGTGTGTTTACTACTCAGTAGAGGTATGTGTGTACTACTCAGTAGAGGTGTGTGTGTACTACTCACTAGAGGTGTGTGTGTACTACTCAGTAGAGGTGTGTGTGTACTACTCAGTAGAGATGTGTGTTTACTACTCAGTAGAGGTGTGTGTGTACTACTCAGTAGAGGTGTGTGTGTACTACTCAGTAGAGATGTGTGTGTACTACTCAGTAGAGAGGTGTGTGTGTACTACTCAGTAGAGGTGTGTGTGTACTACTCAGTAGAGATGTGTGTGTTTACTACTCAGTAGAGATGTGTGTGTGTACTACTCAGTAGAGATGTGTGTGTTTACTACTCAGTAGAGGTGTGTGTGTACTACTCAGTAGAGGTGTGTGTGTGTGTACTACTCAGTAGAGGTGTGTGTGTGTGTACTAGTCAGTAGAGGTGTGTGTGTACTACTCAGTAGAGGTGTGTGTGTACTACTCAGTAGAGATGTGTGTGTACTACTCAGTAGAGGTGTGTGTGTACTACTCAGTAGAGATGTGTGTGTACTACTCAGTAGATATGTGTGTGTACTACTCAGTAGAGGTGTGTGTGTGTACTACTCAGTAGAGGTGTGTGTGTACTACTCAGTAGAGATGTGTGTGTACTACTCAGTAGAGATGTGTGTGTGTGTACTACTCAGTAGAGATGTGTGTGTACTACTCAGTAGAGGTGTGTGTGTGTACTACTCAGTAGAGGTGTGTGTGTGTACTACTCAGTAGAGGTGTGTGTGTACTACTCAGTAGAGATGTGTGTGTACTACTCAGTAGAGGTGTGTGTGTGTACTACTCAGTAGAGGTGTGTGTGTACTACTCAGTAGAGAGATATGTGTGTACTACTCAGTAGAGGTGTGTGTGTGTACTACTCAGTAGAGGTGTGTGTGTACTACTCAGTAGAGAGATATGTGTGTACTATTTAGTAGAGGTGTGTGTGTACTACTCAGTAGAGAGGTGTGTGTGTTTACTACTCAGTAGAGGTGTGTGTGTACTACTCAGTAGAGATGTGTGTGTACTACTCAGTAGAGGTGTGTCTGTACTACTCAGTAGAGGTGTGTGTGTACTACTCAGTAGAGAGGTGTGTGTGTTTACTACTCAGTAGAGCTGTGTGTGTACTACTCAGTAGAGGTGTGTGTGTACTACTCTGTAGAGGTGTGTGTGTACTACTCAGTAGAGGTGTGTGTGTACTACTCAGTAGAGATGTGTGTTTACTACTCAGTAGAGGTGTGTGTGTACTACTCAGTAGAGGTGTGTGTGTACTACTCAGTAGAGATGTGTGTGTACTACTCAGTAGAGAGGTGTGTGTGTACTACTCAGTAGAGGTGTGTGTGTACTACTCAGTAGAGAGGTGTGTGTGTTTACTACTCAGTAGAGGTGTGTGTGTACTACTCAGTAGAGGTGTGTGTGTGTACTACTCAGTAGAGATGTGTGTGTACTACTCAGTAGAGAGGTGTGTGTGTTTACTACGCAGTAGAGGTGTGTGTGTACTACTCAGTAGAGATGTGTGTGTACTACTCAGTAGAGGTGTGTGTGTACTACTCAGTAGAGGTGTGTGTGTGTACTACTCAGTAGAGGTGTGTGTGTACTACTCAGTAGAGAGATATGTGTGTACTACTCAGTAGAGGTGTGTGTGTGTACTACTCAGTAGAGGTGTGTGTGTACTACTCAGTAGAGAGATATGTGTGTACTACTCAGTAGAGGTGTGTGGGTACTACTCAGTAGAGAGGTGTGTGTGTTTACTACTCAGTAGAGGTGTGTGTGTACTACTCAGTAGAGGTGTGTGTGTGTACTACTCAGTAGAGATGTGTGTGTACTACTCAGTAGAGAGGTGTGTGTGTTTACTACTCAGTAGAGGTGTGTGTGTACTACTCAGTAGAGATGTGTGTGTACTACTCAGTAGAGGTGTGTGTGTACTACTCAGTAGAGGTGTGTGTGTACTACTCAGTAGAGAGGTGTGTGTGTTTACTACTCAGTAGAGGTGTGTGTGTACTACTCAGTAGAGGTGTGTGTGTACTACTCTGTAGAGGTGTGTGTGTACTACTCAGTAGAGGTGTGTGTGTACTACTCAGTAGAGATGTGTGTTTACTACTCAGTAGAGGTGTGTGTGTACTACTCAGTAGAGGTGTGTGTGTACTACTCAGTAGAGATGTGTGTGTACTACTCAGTAGAGAGGTGTGCGTGTACTACTCAGTAGAGGTGTGTGTGTACTACTCAGTAGAGATGTGTGTGTTTACTACTCAGTAGAGATGTGTGTGTGTACTACTCAGTAGAGGAGTGTGTGTGTGTACTACTCAGTAGAGGTGTGTGTGTGTGTACTACTCAGTAGAGGTGTGTGTGTACTACTCAGTAGAGGTGTGTGTGTACTACTCAGGAGAGATGTGTGTGTACTACTCAGTAGAGGTGTGTGTGTACTACTCAGTAGAGATGTGTGTGTACTACTCAGTAGAGATGTGTGTGTGTACTACTCAGTAGAGGTGTGTGTGTACTACTCAGTAGAGATGTGTGTGTACTACTCAGTAGATATGTGTGTGTACTACTCAGTAGAGATGTGTGTGTACTACTCAGTAGAGATGTGTGTGTACTACTCAGTAGAGATGTGTTTGTACTACTCAGTAGAGGTGTGTGTGTGTACTACTCAGTAGAGGTGTGTGTGTACTACTCATTAGAGATGTGTGTGTACTACTCAGTAGAGGTGTGTGTGTGTACTACTCAGTAGAGGTGTGTGTGTACTACTCAGTAGAGAGATATGTGTGTACTACTCAGTAGAGGTGTGTGTGTACTACTCAGTAGAGAGGTGTGTGTGTTTACTACTCAGTAGAGGTGTGTGTGTACTACTCAGTAGAGGTGTGTGTGTGTGCTACTCAGTAGAGATGTGTGTGTGTACTACTCAGTAGAGAGATATGTGTGTACTACTCAGTAGAGATGTGTGTGTACTACTCAGTAGAGATGTGTGTGTTTACTACTCAGTAGAGATGTGTGTGTGTACTACTCAGTAGAGATGTGTGTGTTTACTACTCAGTAGAGGTGTGTGTGTACTACTCAGTAGAGGTGTGTGTGTGTGTACTACTCAGTAGAGGTGTGTGTGTGTGTACTACTCAGTAGAGGTGTGTGTGTACTACTCAGTAGAGGTGTGTGTGTACTACTCAGTAGAGATGTGTGTGTACTACTCAGTAGAGGTGTGTGTGTACTACTCAGTAGAGATGTGTGTGTACTACTCAGTAGAGATGTGTGTGTGTACTACTCAGTAGAGATGTGTGTGTACTACTCAGTAGAGGTGTGTGTGTACTACTCAGTAGAGATGTGTGTGTACTACTCAGTAGATATGTTTGTGTACTACTCAGTAGAGGTGTGTGTGTGTACTACTCAGTAGAGGTGTGTGTGTACTACTCAGTAGAGATGTGTGTGTACTACTCAGTAGAGGTGTGTGTGTGTACTACTCAGTAGAGATGTGTGTGTACTACTCAGTAGAGGTGTGTGTGTGTACTACTCAGTAGAGGTTTGTGTGTGTACTACTCAGTAGAGGTGTGTGTGTACTACTCAGTAGAGATGTGTGTGTACTACTCAGTAGAGGTGTGTGTGTGTACTACTCAGTAGAGGTGTGTGTGTACTACTCAGTAGAGAGATATGTGTGTACTACTCAGTAGAGGTGTGTGTGTGTACTACTCAGTAGAGGTGTGTGTGTACTACTCAGTAGAGAGATATGTGTGTACTACTCAGTAGAGGTGTGTGTGTACTACTCAGTAGAGAGGTGTGTGTGTTTACTACTCAGTAGAGGTGTGTGTGTACTACTCAGTAGAGGTGTGTGTGTGTACTACTCAGTAGAGATGTGTGTGTACTACTCAGTAGAGAGGTGTGTGTGTTTACTACTCAGTAGAGGTGTGTGTGTACTACTCAGTAGAGATGTGTGTGTACTACTCAGTAGAAGTGTGTGTGTACTACTCAGTAGAGGTGTGTGTGTACTACTCAGTAGAGAGGTGTGTGTGTTTACTACTCAGTAGAGGTGTGTGTGTACTACTCAGTAGAGGTGTGTGTGTACTACTCTGTAGAGGTGTGTGTGTACTACTCAGTAGAGGTGTGTGTGTACTACTCAGTAGAGATGTGTGTTTACTACTCAGTAGAGGTGTGTGTGTACTACTCAGTAGAGGTGTGTGTGTACTACTCAGTAGAGATGTGTGTGTACTACTCAGTAGAGAGGTGTGTGTGTACTACTCAGTAGAGGTGTGTGTGTACTACTCAGTAGAGAGGTGTGTGTGTTTACTACTCAGTAGAGGTGTGTGTGTACTACTCAGTAGAGGTGTGTGTGTGTACTACTCAGTAGAGATGTGTGTGTACTACTCAGTAGAGAGGTGTGTGTGTTTACTACTCAGTAGAGGTGTGTGTGTACTACTCAGTAGAGATGTGTGTGTACTACTCAGTAGAGGTGTGTGTGTACTACTCAGTAGAGGTGTGTGTGTGTACTACTCAGTAGAGGTGTGTGTGTACTACTCAGTAGAGAGATATGTGTGTACTACTCAGTAGAGGTGTGTGTGTGTACTACTCAGTAGAGGTGTGTGTGTACTACTCAGTAGAGAGATATGTGTGTACTACTCAGTAGAGGTGTGTGTGTACTACTCAGTAGAGAGGTGTGTGTGTTTACTACTCAGTAGAGGTGTGTGTGTACTACTCAGTAGAGGTGTGTGTGTGTACTACTCAGTAGAGATGTGTGTGTAGTACTCAGTAGAGATGTGTGTGTTTACTACTCAGTAGAGATGTGTGTGTGTACTACTCAGTAGAGATGTGTGTGTTTACTACTCAGTAGAGGTGTGTGTGTACTACTCAGTAGAGGTGTGTGTGTGTGTACTACTCAGTAGAGGTGTGTGTGTGTGTACTACTCAGTAGAGGTGTGTGTGTACTACTCAGTAGAGGTGTGTGTGTACTACTCAGTAGAGATGTGTGTGTACTACACAGTAGAGGTGTGTGTGTACTACTCAGTAGAGATGTGTGTGTACTACTCAGTAGAGATGTGTGTGTGTACTACTCAGTAGAGATGTGTGTGTACTACTCAGTAGAGGTGTGTGTGTACTACTCAGTAGAGATGTGTGTGTACTACTCAGTAGATATGTTTGTGTACTACTCAGTAGAGGTGTGTGTGTGTACTACTCAGTAGAGGTGTGTGTGTACTACTCAGTAGAGATGTGTGTGTACTACTCAGTAGAGGTGTGTGTGTGTACTACTCAGTAGAGATGTGTGTGTACTACTCAGTAGAGGTGTGTGTGTGTACTACTCAATAGAGGTTTGTGTGTGTACTACTCAGTAGAGGTGTGTGTGTACTACTCAGTAGAGATGTGTGTGTACTACTCAGTAGAGGTGTGTGTGTGTACTACTCAGTAGAGGTGTGTGTGTACTACTCAGTAGAGAGATATGTGTGTACTACTCAGTAGAGGTGTGTGTGTGTACTACTCAGTAGAGGTGTGTGTGTACTACTCAGTAGAGAGATATGTGTGTACTACTCAGTAGAGGTGTGTGTGTACTACTCAGTAGAGAGGTGTGTGTGTTTACTACTCAGTAGAGGTGTGTGTGTACTACTCAGTAGAGGTGTGTGTGTGTACTACTCAGTAGAGATGTGTGTGTACTACTCAGTAGAGAGATGTGTGTGTTTACTACTCAGTAGAGGTGTGTGTGTACTACTCAGTAGAGATGTGTGTGTACTACTCAGTAGAAGTGTGTGTGTACTACTCAGTAGAGGTGTGTGTGTACTACTCAGTAGAGAGGTGTGTGTGTTTACTACTCAGTAGAGGTGTGTGTGTACTACTCAGTAGAGGTGTGTGTGTACTACTCTGTAGAGGTGTGTGTGTACTACTCAGTAGAGGTGTGTGTGTACTACTCAGTAGAGATGTGTGTTTACTACTCAGTAGAGGTGTGTGTGTACTACTCAGTAGAGGTGTGTGTGTACTACTCAGTAGAGATGTGTGTGTACTACTCAGTAGAGAGGTGTGTGTGTACTACTCAGTAGAGGTGTGTGTGTACTACTCAGTAGAGAGGTGTGTGTGTTTACTACTCAGTAGAGGTGTGTGTGTACTACTCAGTAGAGGTGTGTGTGTGTACTACTCAGTAGAGATGTGTGTGTACTACTCAGTAGAGAGGTGTGTGTGTTTACTACTCAGTAGAGGTGTGTGTGTACTACTCAGTAGAGATGTGTGTGTACTACTCAGTAGAGGTGTGTGTGTACTACTCAGTAGAGGTGTGTGTGTGTACTACTCAGTAGAGGTGTGTGTGTACTACTCAGTAGAGAGATATGTGTGTACTACTCAGTAGAGGTGTGTGTGTGTACTACTCAGTAGAGGTGTGTGTGTACTACTCAGTAGAGAGATATGTGTGTACTACTCAGTAGAGGTGTGTGTGTACTACTCAGTAGAGAGGTGTGTGTGTTTACTACTCAGTAGAGGTGTGTGTGTACTACTCAGTAGAGGTGTGTGTGTGTACTACTCAGTAGAGATGTGTGTGTAGTACTCAGTAGAGAGGTGTGTGTGTTTACTACTCAGTAGAGGTGTGTGTGTACTACTCAGTAGAGATGTGTGTGTACTACTCAGTAGAGGTGTGTGTGTACTACTCAGTAGAGGTGTGTGTGTACTACTCAGTAGAGAGGTGTGTGTGTTTACTACTCAGTAGAGGTGTGTGTGTACTACTCAGTAGAGGTGTGTGTGTACTACTCTGTAGAGGTGTGTGTGTACTACTCAGTAGAGGTGTGTGTGTACTACTCAGTAGAGATGTGTGTTTACTACTCAGTAGAGGTGTGTGTGTACTACTCAGTAGAGGTGTGTGTGTACTACTCAGTAGAGATGTGTGTGTACTACTCAGTAGAGAGGTGTGTGTGTACTACTCAGTAGAGGTGTGTGTGTACTACTCAGTAGAGATGTGTGTGTTTACTACTCAGTAGAGATGTGTGTGTGTACTACTCAGTAGAGATGTGTGTGTTTACTACTCAGTAGAGGTGTGTGTGTACTACTCAGTAGAGGAGTGTGTGTGTGTACTACTCAGTAGAGGTGTGTGTGTGTGTGTACTACTCAGTAGAGGTGTGTGTGTACTACTCAGTAGAGGTGTGTGTGTACTATTCAGGAGAGATGTGTGTGTACTACTCAGTAGAGGTGTGTGTGTACTACTCAGTAGAGATGTTTGTGTACTACTCAGTAGAGATGTGTGTGTGTACTACTCAGTAGAGATGTGTGTGTACTACTCAGTAGAGGTGTGTGTGTACTACTCAGTAGAGATGTGTGTGTACTACTCAGTAGATATGTGTGTGTACTACTCAGTAGAGATGTGTGTGTACTACTCAGTAGAGATGTGTGTGTACTACTCAGTAGAGATGTGTGTGTACTACTCAGTAGAGGTGTGTGTGTGTACTACTCAGTAGAGGTGTGTGTGTACTACTCAGTAGAGATGTGTGTGTACTACTCAGTAGAGGAGTGTGTGTGTGTACTACTCAGTAGAGGTGTGTGTGTGTGTACTACTCAGTAGAGGTGTGTGTGTACTACTCAGTAGAGGTGTGTGTGTACTACTCAGGAGAGATGTGTGTGTACTACTCAGTAGAGGTGTGTGTGTACTACTCAGTAGAGATGTGTGTGTACTACTCAGTAGAGATGTGTGTGTGTACTACTCAGTAGAGGTGTGTGTGTACTACTCAGTAGAGATGTGTGTGTACTACTCAGTAGATATGTGTGTGTACTACTCAGTAGAGATGTGTGTGTACTACTCAGTAGAGATGTGTTTGTACTACTCAGTAGAGGTGTGTGTGTGTACTACTCAGTAGAGGTGTGTGTGTACTACTCATTAGAGATGTGTGTGTACTACTCAGTAGAGGTGTGTGTGTGTACTACTCAGTAGAGGTGTGTGTGTACTACTCAGTAGAGAGATATGTGTGTACTACTCAGTAGAGGTGTGTGTGTACTACTCAGTAGAGAGGTGTGTGTGTTTACTACTCAGTAGAGGTGTGTGTGTACTACTCAGTAGAGGTGTGTGTGTGTGCTACTCAGTAGAGATGTGTGTGTGTACTACTCAGTAGAGAGATATGTGTGTACTACTCAGTAGAGGTGTGTGTGTACTACTCAGTAGAGAGGTGTGTGTGTTTACTACTCAGTAGAGGTGTGTGTGTACTACTCAGTAGAGGTGTGTGTGTACTACTCTGTAGAGGTGTGTGTGTACTACTCAGTAGAGGTGTGTGTGTACTACTCAGTAGAGATGTGTGTTTACTACTCAGTAGAGGTGTGTGTGTACTACTCAGTAGAGGTGTGTGTGTACTACTCAGTAGAGATGTGTGTGTACTACTCAGTAGAGAGGTGTGTGTGTACTACTCAGTAGAGGTGTGTGTGTACTACTCAGTAGAGATGTGTGTGTTTACTACTCAGTAGAGATGTGTGTGTGTACTACTCAGTAGAGATGTGTGTGTTTACTACTCAGTAGAGGTGTGTGTGTACTACTCAGTAGAGGAGTGTGTGTGTGTACTACTCAGTAGAGGTGTGTGTGTGTGTGTACTACTCAGTAGAGGTGTGTGTGTACTACTCAGTAGAGGTGTGTGTGTACTATTCAGGAGAGATGTGTGTGTACTACTCAGTAGAGGTGTGTGTGTACTACTCAGTAGAGATGTTTGTGTACTACTCAGTAGAGATGTGTGTGTGTACTACTCAGTAGAGATGTGTGTGTACTACTCAGTAGAGGTGTGTGTGTACTACTCAGTAGAGATGTGTGTGTACTACTCAGTAGATATGTGTGTGTACTACTCAGTAGAGATGTGTGTGTACTACTCAGTAGAGATGTGTGTGTACTACTCAGTAGAGATGTGTGTGTACTACTCAGTAGAGGTGTGTGTGTGTACTACTCAGTAGAGGTGTGTGTGTACTACTCAGTAGAGATGTGTGTGTACTACTCAGTAGAGGAGTGTGTGTGTGTACTACTCAGTAGAGGTGTGTGTGTGTGTACTACTCAGTAGAGGTGTGTGTGTACTACTCAGTAGAGGTGTGTGTGTACTACTCAGGAGAGATGTGTGTGTACTACTCAGTAGAGGTGTGTGTGTACTACTCAGTAGAGATGTGTGTGTACTACTCAGTAGAGATGTGTGTGTGTACTACTCAGTAGAGGTGTGTGTGTACTACTCAGTAGAGATGTGTGTGTACTACTCAGTAGATATGTGTGTGTACTACTCAGTAGAGATGTGTGTGTACTACTCAGTAGAGATGTGTGTGTACTACTCAGTAGAGATGTGTTTGTACTACTCAGTAGAGGTGTGTGTGTGTACTACTCAGTAGAGGTGTGTGTGTACTACTCATTAGAGATGTGTGTGTACTACTCAGTAGAGGTGTGTGTGTGTACTACTCAGTAGAGGTGTGTGTGTACTACTCAGTAGAGAGATATGTGTGTACTACTCAGTAGAGGTGTGTGTGTACTACTCAGTAGAGAGGTGTGTGTGTTTACTACTCAGTAGAGGTGTGTGTGTACTACTCAGTAGAGGTGTGTGTGTGTGCTACTCAGTAGAGATGTGTGTGTGTACTACTCAGTAGAGAGATATGTGTGTACTACTCAGTAGAGATGTGTGTGTACTACTCAGTAGAGATGTGTGTGTTTACTACTCAGTAGAGATGTGTGTGTGTACTACTCAGTAGAGATGTGTGTGTTTACTACTCAGTAGAGGTGTGTGTGTACTACTCAGTAGAGGTGTGTGTGTGTGTACTACTCAGTAGAGGTGTGTGTGTGTGTACTACTCAGTAGAGGTGTGTGTGTACTACTCAGTAGAGGTGTGTGTGTACTACTCAGTAGAGATGTGTGTGTACTACTCAGTAGAGGTGTGTGTGTACTACTCAGTAGAGATGTGTGTGTACTACTCAGTAGAGATGTGTGTGTGTACTACTCAGTAGAGATGTGTGTGTACTACTCAGTAGAGGTGTGTGTGTACTACTCAGTAGAGATGTGTGTGTACTACTCAGTAGATATGTTTGTGTACTACTCAGTAGAGGTGTGTGTGTGTGTACTACTCAGTAGAGGTGTGTGTGTACTACTCAGTAGAGGTGTGTGTGTACTACTCAGTAGAGATGTGTGTGTACTACTCAGTAGAGGTGTGTGTGTACTACTCAGTAGAGATGTGTGTGTACTACTCAGTAGATATGTTTGTGTACTACTCAGTAGAGGTGTGTGTGTGTGTGTACTACTCAGTAGAGGTGTGTGTGTACTACTCAGTAGAGGTGTGTGTGTACTACTCAGTAGAGATGTGTGTGTACTACTCAGTAGAGGTGTGTGTGTACTACTCAGTAGAGATGTGTGTGTACTACTCAGTAGAGATGTGTGTGTGTACTACTCAGTAGAGGTGTGTGTGTACTACTCAGTAGAGATGTGTGTGTACTACTCAGTAGATATGTGTGTGTACTACTCAGTAGAGATGTGTGTGTACTACTCAGTAGAGATGTGTGTGTACTACTCAGTAGAGATGTGTGTGTACTACTCAGTAGAGGTGTGTGTGTGTACTACTCAGTAGAGGTGTGTGTGTACTACTCAGTAGAGATGTGTGTGTACTACTCAGTAGAGGAGTGTGTGTGTGTACTACTCAGTAGAGGTGTGTGTGTGTGTACTACTCAGTAGAGGTGTGTGTGTACTACTCAGTAGAGGTGTGTGTGTACTACTCAGGAGAGATGTGTGTGTACTACTCAGTAGAGGTGTGTGTGTACTACTCAGTAGAGATGTGTGTGTACTACTCAGTAGAGATGTGTGTGTGTACTACTCAGTAGAGGTGTGTGTGTACTACTCAGTAGAGATGTGTGTGTACTACTCAGTAGATATGTGTGTGTACTACTCAGTAGAGATGTGTGTGTACTACTCAGTAGAGATGTGTGTGTACTACTCAGTAGAGATGTGTTTGTACTACTCAGTAGAGGTGTGTGTGTGTACTACTCAGTAGAGGTGTGTGTGTACTACTCAGTAGAGATGTGTGTGTACTACTCAGTAGAGGTGTGTGTGTGTACTACTCAGTAGAGGTGTGTGTGTACTACTCAGTAGAGAGATATGTGTGTACTACTCAGTAGAGGTGTGTGTGTACTACTCAGTAGAGAGGTGTGTGTGTTTACTACTCAGTAGAGGTGTGTGTGTACTACTCAGTAGAGGTGTGTGTGTGTGCTACTCAGTAGAGATGTGTGTGTGTACTACTCAGTAGAGAGATATGTGTGTACTACTCAGTAGAGATGTGTGTGTACTACTCAGTAGAGATGTGTGTGTTTACTACTCAGTAGAGATGTGTGTGTGTACTACTCAGTAGAGATGTGTGTGTTTACTACTCAGTAGAGGTGTGTGTGTACTACTCAGTAGAGGTGTGTGTGTGTGTACTACTCAGTAGAGGTGTGTGTGTGTGTACTACTCAGTAGAGGTGTGTGTGTACTACTCAGTAGAGGTGTGTGTGTACTACTCAGTAGAGATGTGTGTGTACTACTCAGTAGAGGTGTGTGTGTACTACTCAGTAGAGATGTGTGTGTACTACTCAGTAGAGATGTGTGTGTGTACTACTCAGTAGAGATGTGTGTGTACTACTCAGTAGAGGTGTGTGTGTACTACTCAGTAGAGATGTGTGTGTACTACTCAGTAGATATGTTTGTGTACTACTCAGTAGAGGTGTGTGTGTGTACTACTCAGTAGAGGTGTGTGTGTACTACTCAGTAGAGATGTGTGTGTACTACTCAGTAGAGGTGTGTGTGTGTACTACTCAGTAGAGATGTGTGTGTACTACTCAGTAGAGGTGTGTGTGTGTACTACTCAGTAGAGGTTTGTGTGTGTACTACTCAGTAGAGGTGTGTGTGTACTACTCAGTAGAGATGTGTGTGTACTACTCAGTAGAGGTGTGTGTGTGTACTACTCAGTAGAGGTGTGTGTGTACTACTCAGTAGAGAGATATGTGTGTACTACTCAGTAGAGGTGTGTGTGTGTACTACTCAGTAGAGGTGTGTGTGTACTACTCAGTAGAGAGATATGTGTGTACTACTCAGTAGAGGTGTGTGTGTACTACTCAGTAGAGAGGTGTGTGTGTTTACTACTCAGTAGAGGTGTGTGTGTACTACTCAGTAGAGGTGTGTGTGTGTACTACTCAGTAGAGATGTGTGTGTACTACTCAGTAGAGAGGTGTGTGTGTTTACTACTCAGTAGAGGTGTGTGTGTACTACTCAGTAGAGATGTGTGTGTACTACTCAGTAGAAGTGTGTGTGTACTACTCAGTAGAGGTGTGTGTGTACTACTCAGTAGAGAGGTGTGTGTGTTTACTACTCAGTAGAGGTGTGTGTGTACTACTCAGTAGAGGTGTGTGTGTACTACTCTGTAGAGGTGTGTGTGTACTACTCAGTAGAGGTGTGTGTGTACTACTCAGTAGAGATGTGTGTTTACTACTCAGTAGAGGTGTGTGTGTACTACTCAGTAGAGGTGTGTGTGTACTACTCAGTAGAGATGTGTGTGTACTACTCAGTAGAGAGGTGTGTGTGTACTACTCAGTAGAGGTGTGTGTGTACTACTCAGTAGAGAGGTGTGTGTGTTTACTACTCAGTAGAGGTGTGTGTGTACTACTCAGTAGAGGTGTGTGTGTGTACTACTCAGTAGAGATGTGTGTGTACTACTCAGTAGAGAGGTGTGTGTGTTTACTACTCAGTAGAGGTGTGTGTGTACTACTCAGTAGAGATGTGTGTGTACTACTCAGTAGAGGTGTGTGTGTACTACTCAGTAGAGGTGTGTGTGTGTACTACTCAGTAGAGGTGTGTGTGTACTACTCAGTAGAGAGATGTGTGTGTACTACTCAGTAGAGGTGTGTGTGTGTACTACTCAGTAGAGGTGTGTGTGTACTACTCAGTAGAGAGATATGTGTGTACTACTCAGTAGAGGTGTGTGTGTACTACTCAGTAGAGAGGTGTGTGTGTTACTACTCAGTAGAGGTGTGTGTGTACTACTCAGTAGAGGTGTGTGTGTGTACTACTCAGTAGAGATGTGTGTGTACTACTCAGTAGAGAGGTGTGTGTGTTTACTACTCAGTAGAGGTGTGTGTGTACTACTCAGTAGAGATGTGTGTGTACTACTCAGTAGAGGTGTGTGTGTACTACTCAGTAGAGGTGTGTGTGTACTACTCAGTAGAGAGGTGTGTGTGTTACTACTCAGTAGAGGTGTGTGTGTACTACTCAGTAGAGGTGTGTGTGTACTACTCTGTAGAGGTGTGTGTGTACTACTCAGTAGAGGTGTGTGTGTACTACTCAGTAGAGATGTGTGTTTACTACTCAGTAGAGGTGTGTGTGTACTACTCAGTAGAGGTGTGTGTGTACTACTCAGTAGAGATGTGTGTGTACTACTCAGTAGAGAGGTGTGTGTGTACTACTCAGTAGAGGTGTGTGTGTACTACTCAGTAGAGATGTGTGTGTTACTACTCAGTAGAGATGTGTGTGTGTACTACTCAGTAGAGATGTGTGTGTTTACTACTCAGTAGAGGTGTGTGTGTACTACTCAGTAGAGGAGTGTGTGTGTGTACTACTCAGTAGAGGTGTGTGTGTGTGTGTACTACTCAGTAGAGGTGTGTGTGTACTACTCAGTAGAGGTGTGTGTGTACTATTCAGGAGAGATGTGTGTGTACTACTCAGTAGAGGTGTATGTGTACTACTCAGTAGAGATGTTTGTGTACTACTCAGTAGAGATGTGTGTGTGTACTACTCAGTAGAGATGTGTGTGTACTACTCAGTAGAGGTGTGTGTGTACTACTCAGTAGAGATGTGTGTGTACTACTCAGTAGATATGTGTGTGTACTACTCAGTAGAGATGTGTGTGTACTACTCAGTAGAGATGTGTGTGTACTACTCAGTAGAGATGTGTGTGTACTACTCAGTAGAGGTGTGTGTGTGTACTACTCAGTAGAGGTGTGTGTGTACTACTCAGTAGAGATGTGTGTGTACTACTCAGTAGAGGAGTGTGTGTGTGTACTACTCAGTAGAGGTGTGTGTGTGTGTACTACTCAGTAGAGGTGTGTGTGTACTACTCAGTAGAGGTGTGTGTGTACTACTCAGTAGAGAGGTGTGTGTGTACTACTCAGTAGAGGTGTGTGTGTACTACTCAGTAGAGATGTGTGTGTTTACTACTCAGTAGAGATGTGTGTGTGTACTACTCAGTAGAGATGTGTGTGTTTACTACTCAGTAGAGGTGTGTGTGTACTACTCAGTAGAGGAGTGTGTGTGTGTACTACTCAGTAGAGGTGTGTGTGTGTGTGTACTACTCAGTAGAGGTGTGTGTGTACTACTCAGTAGAGGTGTGTGTGTACTATTCAGGAGAGATGTGTGTGTACTACTCAGTAGAGGTGTGTGTGTACTACTCAGTAGAGATGTTTGTGTACTACTCAGTAGAGATGTGTGTGTGTACTACTCAGTAGAGATGTGTGTGTACTACTCAGTAGAGGTGTGTGTGTACTACTCAGTAGAGATGTGTGTGTACTACTCAGTAGATATGTGTGTGTACTACTCAGTAGAGATGTGTGTGTACTACTCAGTAGAGATGTGTGTGTACTACTCAGTAGAGATGTGTGTGTACTACTCAGTAGAGGTGTGTGTGTGTACTACTCAGTAGAGGTGTGTGTGTACTACTCAGTAGAGATGTGTGTGTACTACTCAGTAGAGGAGTGTGTGTGTGTACTACTCAGTAGAGGTGTGTGTGTGTGTACTACTCAGTAGAGGTGTGTGTGTACTACTCAGTAGAGGTGTGTGTGTACTACTCAGGAGAGATGTGTGTGTACTACTCAGTAGAGGTGTGTGTGTACTACTCAGTAGAGATGTGTGTGTACTACTCAGTAGAGATGTGTGTGTGTACTACTCAGTAGAGGTGTGTGTGTACTACTCAGTAGAGATGTGTGTGTACTACTCAGTAGATATGTGTGTGTACTACTCAGTAGAGATGTGTGTGTACTACTCAGTAGAGATGTGTGTGTACTACTCAGTAGAGATGTGTTTGTACTACTCAGTAGAGGTGTGTGTGTGTACTACTCAGTAGAGGTGTGTGTGTACTACTCATTAGAGATGTGTGTGTACTACTCAGTAGAGGTGTGTGTGTGTACTACTCAGTAGAGGTGTGTGTGTACTACTCAGTAGAGAGATATGTGTGTACTACTCAGTAGAGGTGTGTGTGTACTACTCAGTAGAGAGGTGTGTGTGTTTACTACTCAGTAGAGGTGTGTGTGTACTACTCAGTAGAGGTGTGTGTGTGTGCTACTCAGTAGAGATGTGTGTGTGTACTACTCAGTAGAGAGATATGTGTGTACTACTCAGTAGAGATGTGTGTGTACTACTCAGTAGAGATGTGTGTGTTTACTACTCAGTAGAGATGTGTGTGTGTACTACTCAGTAGAGATGTGTGTGTTTACTACTCAGTAGAGGTGTGTGTGTACTACTCAGTAGAGGTGTGTGTGTGTGTACTACTCAGTAGAGGTGTGTGTGTGTGTACTACTCAGTAGAGGTGTGTGTGTACTACTCAGTAGAGGTGTGTGTGTACTACTCAGTAGAGATGTGTGTGTACTACTCAGTAGAGGTGTGTGTGTACTACTCAGTAGAGATGTGTGTGTACTACTCAGTAGAGATGTGTGTGTGTACTACTCAGTAGAGATGTGTGTGTACTACTCAGTAGAGGTGTGTGTGTACTACTCAGTAGAGATGTGTGTGTACTACTCAGTAGATATGTTTGTGTACTACTCAGTAGAGGTGTGTGTGTGTGTACTACTCAGTAGAGGTGTGTGTGTACTACTCAGTAGAGGTGTGTGTGTACTACTCAGTAGAGATGTGTGTGTACTACTCAGTAGAGGTGTGTGTGTACTACTCAGTAGAGATGTGTGTGTACTACTCAGTAGATATGTTTGTGTACTACTCAGTAGAGGTGTGTGTGTGTGTACTACTCAGTAGAGGTGTGTGTGTACTACTCAGTAGAGGTGTGTGTGTACTACTCAGTAGAGATGTGTGTGTACTACTCAGTAGAGGTGTGTGTGTACTACTCAGTAGAGATGTGTGTGTACTACTCAGTAGAGATGTGTGTGTGTACTACTCAGTAGAGGTGTGTGTGTACTACTCAGTAGAGATGTGTGTGTACTACTCAGTAGATATGTGTGTGTACTACTCAGTAGAGATGTGTGTGTACTACTCAGTAGAGATGTGTGTGTACTACTCAGTAGAGATGTGTGTGTACTACTCAGTAGAGGTGTGTGTGTGTACTACTCAGTAGAGGTGTGTGTGTACTACTCAGTAGAGATGTGTGTGTACTACTCAGTAGAGGAGTGTGTGTGTGTACTACTCAGTAGAGGTGTGTGTGTGTGTACTACTCAGTAGAGGTGTGTGTGTACTACTCAGTAGAGGTGTGTGTGTACTACTCAGGAGAGATGTGTGTGTACTACTCAGTAGAGGTGTGTGTGTACTACTCAGTAGAGATGTGTGTGTACTACTCAGTAGAGATGTGTGTGTGTACTACTCAGTAGAGGTGTGTGTGTACTACTCAGTAGAGATGTGTGTGTACTACTCAGTAGATATGTGTGTGTACTACTCAGTAGAGATGTGTGTGTACTACTCAGTAGAGATGTGTGTGTACTACTCAGTAGAGATGTGTTTGTACTACTCAGTAGAGGTGTGTGTGTGTACTACTCAGTAGAGGTGTGTGTGTACTACTCATTAGAGATGTGTGTGTACTACTCAGTAGAGGTGTGTGTGTGTACTACTCAGTAGAGGTGTGTGTGTACTACTCAGTAGAGAGATATGTGTGTACTACTCAGTAGAGGTGTGTGTGTACTACTCAGTAGAGAGGTGTGTGTGTTTACTACTCAGTAGAGGTGTGTGTGTACTACTCAGTAGAGGTGTGTGTGTGTGCTACTCAGTAGAGATGTGTGTGTGTACTACTCAGTAGAGAGATATGTGTGTACTACTCAGTAGAGATGTGTGTGTACTACTCAGTAGAGATGTGTGTGTTTACTACTCAGTAGAGATGTGTGTGTGTACTACTCAGTAGAGATGTGTGTGTTTACTACTCAGTAGAGGTGTGTGTGTACTACTCAGTAGAGGTGTGTGTGTGTGTACTACTCAGTAGAGGTGTGTGTGTGTGTACTACTCAGTAGAGGTGTGTGTGTACTACTCAGTAGAGGTGTGTGTGTACTACTCAGTAGAGATGTGTGTGTACTACTCAGTAGAGGTGTGTGTGTACTACTCAGTAGAGATGTGTGTGTACTACTCAGTAGAGATGTGTGTGTGTACTACTCAGTAGAGATGTGTGTGTACTACTCAGTAGAGGTGTGTGTGTACTACTCAGTAGAGATGTGTGTGTACTACTCAGTAGATATGTTTGTGTACTACTCAGTAGAGGTGTGTGTGTGTACTACTCAGTAGAGGTGTGTGTGTACTACTCAGTAGAGATGTGTGTGTACTACTCAGTAGAGGTGTGTGTGTGTACTACTCAGTAGAGATGTGTGTGTACTACTCAGTAGAGGTGTGTGTGTGTACTACTCAATAGAGGTTTGTGTGTGTACTACTCAGTAGAGGTGTGTGTGTACTACTCAGTAGAGATGTGTGTGTACTACTCAGTAGAGGTGTGTGTGTGTACTACTCAGTAGAGGTGTGTGTGTACTACTCAGTAGAGAGATATGTGTGTACTACTCAGTAGAGGTGTGTGTGTGTACTACTCAGTAGAGGTGTGTGTGTACTACTCAGTAGAGAGATATGTGTGTACTACTCAGTAGAGGTGTGTGTGTACTACTCAGTAGAGAGGTGTGTGTGTTTACTACTCAGTAGAGGTGTGTGTGTACTACTCAGTAGAGGTGTGTGTGTGTACTACTCAGTAGAGATGTGTGTGTACTACTCAGTAGAGAGGTGTGTGTGTTTACTACTCAGTAGAGGTGTGTGTGTACTACTCAGTAGAGATGTGTGTGTACTACTCAGTAGAAGTGTGTGTGTACTACTCAGTAGAGGTGTGTGTGTACTACTCAGTAGAGAGGTGTGTGTGTTTACTACTCAGTAGAGGTGTGTGTGTACTACTCAGTAGAGGTGTGTGTGTACTACTCTGTAGAGGTGTGTGTGTACTACTCAGTAGAGGTGTGTGTGTACTACTCAGTAGAGATGTGTGTTTACTACTCAGTAGAGGTGTGTGTGTACTACTCAGTAGAGGTGTGTGTGTACTACTCAGTAGAGATGTGTGTGTACTACTCAGTAGAGAGGTGTGTGTGTACTACTCAGTAGAGGTGTGTGTGTACTACTCAGTAGAGAGGTGTGTGTGTTTACTACTCAGTAGAGGTGTGTGTGTACTACTCAGTAGAGGTGTGTGTGTGTACTACTCAGTAGAGATGTGTGTGTACTACTCAGTAGAGAGGTGTGTGTGTTTACTACTCAGTAGAGGTGTGTGTGTACTACTCAGTAGAGATGTGTGTGTACTACTCAGTAGAGGTGTGTGTGTACTACTCAGTAGAGGTGTGTGTGTGTACTACTCAGTAGAGGTGTGTGTGTACTACTCAGTAGAGAGATATGTGTGTACTACTCAGTAGAGGTGTGTGTGTGTACTACTCAGTAGAGGTGTGTGTGTACTACTCAGTAGAGAGATATGTGTGTACTACTCAGTAGAGGTGTGTGTGTACTACTCAGTAGAGAGGTGTGTGTGTTTACTACTCAGTAGAGGTGTGTGTGTACTACTCAGTAGAGGTGTGTGTGTGTACTACTCAGTAGAGATGTGTGTGTAGTACTCAGTAGAGAGGTGTGTGTGTTTACTACTCAGTAGAGGTGTGTGTGTACTACTCAGTAGAGATGTGTGTGTACTACTCAGTAGAGGTGTGTGTGTACTACTCAGTAGAGGTGTGTGTGTACTACTCAGTAGAGAGGTGTGTGTGTTTACTACTCAGTAGAGGTGTGTGTGTACTACTCAGTAGAGGTGTGTGTGTACTACTCTGTAGAGGTGTGTGTGTACTACTCAGTAGAGGTGTGTGTGTACTACTCAGTAGAGATGTGTGTTTACTACTCAGTAGAGGTGTGTGTGTACTACTCAGTAGAGGTGTGTGTGTACTACTCAGTAGAGATGTGTGTGTACTACTCAGTAGAGAGGTGTGTGTGTACTACTCAGTAGAGGTGTGTGTGTACTACTCAGTAGAGATGTGTGTGTTTACTACTCAGTAGAGATGTGTGTGTGTACTACTCAGTAGAGATGTGTGTGTTTACTACTCAGTAGAGGTGTGTGTGTACTACTCAGTAGAGGAGTGTGTGTGTGTACTACTCAGTAGAGGTGTGTGTGTGTGTGTACTACTCAGTAGAGGTGTGTGTGTACTACTCAGTAGAGGTGTGTGTGTACTATTCAGGAGAGATGTGTGTGTACTACTCAGTAGAGGTGTGTGTGTACTACTCAGTAGAGATGTTTGTGTACTACTCAGTAGAGATGTGTGTGTGTACTACTCAGTAGAGATGTGTGTGTACTACTCAGTAGAGGTGTGTGTGTACTACTCAGTAGAGATGTGTGTGTACTACTCAGTAGATATGTGTGTGTACTACTCAGTAGAGATGTGTGTGTACTACTCAGTAGAGATGTGTGTGTACTACTCAGTAGAGATGTGTGTGTACTACTCAGTAGAGGTGTGTGTGTGTACTACTCAGTAGAGGTGTGTGTGTACTACTCAGTAGAGATGTGTGTGTACTACTCAGTAGAGGAGTGTGTGTGTGTACTACTCAGTAGAGGTGTGTGTGTGTGTACTACTCAGTAGAGGTGTGTGTGTACTACTCAGTAGAGGTGTGTGTGTACTACTCAGGAGAGATGTGTGTGTACTACTCAGTAGAGGTGTGTGTGTACTACTCAGTAGAGATGTGTGTGTACTACTCAGTAGAGATGTGTGTGTGTACTACTCAGTAGAGGTGTGTGTGTACTACTCAGTAGAGATGTGTGTGTACTACTCAGTAGATATGTGTGTGTACTACTCAGTAGAGATGTGTGTGTACTACTCAGTAGAGATGTGTTTGTACTACTCAGTAGAGGTGTGTGTGTGTACTACTCAGTAGAGGTGTGTGTGTACTACTCATTAGAGATGTGTGTGTACTACTCAGTAGAGGTGTGTGTGTGTACTACTCAGTAGAGGTGTGTGTGTACTACTCAGTAGAGAGATATGTGTGTACTACTCAGTAGAGGTGTGTGTGTACTACTCAGTAGAGAGGTGTGTGTGTTTACTACTCAGTAGAGGTGTGTGTGTACTACTCAGTAGAGGTGTGTGTGTGTGCTACTCAGTAGAGATGTGTGTGTGTACTACTCAGTAGAGAGATATGTGTGTACTACTCAGTAGAGGTGTGTGTGTACTACTCAGTAGAGAGGTGTGTGTGTTTACTACTCAGTAGAGGTGTGTGTGTACTACTCAGTAGAGGTGTGTGTGTACTACTCTGTAGAGGTGTGTGTGTACTACTCAGTAGAGGTGTGTGTGTACTACTCAGTAGAGATGTGTGTTTACTACTCAGTAGAGGTGTGTGTGTACTACTCAGTAGAGGTGTGTGTGTACTACTCAGTAGAGATGTGTGTGTACTACTCAGTAGAGAGGTGTGTGTGTACTACTCAGTAGAGGTGTGTGTGTACTACTCAGTAGAGATGTGTGTGTTTACTACTCAGTAGAGATGTGTGTGTGTACTACTCAGTAGAGATGTGTGTGTTTACTACTCAGTAGAGGTGTGTGTGTACTACTCAGTAGAGGAGTGTGTGTGTGTACTACTCAGTAGAGGTGTGTGTGTGTGTGTACTACTCAGTAGAGGTGTGTGTGTACTACTCAGTAGAGGTGTGTGTGTACTATTCAGGAGAGATGTGTGTGTACTACTCAGTAGAGGTGTGTGTGTACTACTCAGTAGAGATGTTTGTGTACTACTCAGTAGAGATGTGTGTGTGTACTACTCAGTAGAGATGTGTGTGTACTACTCAGTAGAGGTGTGTGTGTACTACTCAGTAGAGATGTGTGTGTACTACTCAGTAGATATGTGTGTGTACTACTCAGTAGAGATGTGTGTGTACTACTCAGTAGAGATGTGTGTGTACTACTCAGTAGAGATGTGTGTGTACTACTCAGTAGAGGTGTGTGTGTGTACTACTCAGTAGAGGTGTGTGTGTACTACTCAGTAGAGATGTGTGTGTACTACTCAGTAGAGGAGTGTGTGTGTGTACTACTCAGTAGAGGTGTGTGTGTGTGTACTACTCAGTAGAGGTGTGTGTGTACTACTCAGTAGAGGTGTGTGTGTACTACTCAGGAGAGATGTGTGTGTACTACTCAGTAGAGGTGTGTGTGTACTACTCAGTAGAGATGTGTGTGTACTACTCAGTAGAGATGTGTGTGTGTACTACTCAGTAGAGGTGTGTGTGTACTACTCAGTAGAGATGTGTGTGTACTACTCAGTAGATATGTGTGTGTACTACTCAGTAGAGATGTGTGTGTACTACTCAGTAGAGATGTGTGTGTACTACTCAGTAGAGATGTGTTTGTACTACTCAGTAGAGGTGTGTGTGTGTACTACTCAGTAGAGGTGTGTGTGTACTACTCATTAGAGATGTGTGTGTACTACTCAGTAGAGGTGTGTGTGTGTACTACTCAGTAGAGGTGTGTGTGTACTACTCAGTAGAGAGATATGTGTGTACTACTCAGTAGAGGTGTGTGTGTACTACTCAGTAGAGAGGTGTGTGTGTTTACTACTCAGTAGAGGTGTGTGTGTACTACTCAGTAGAGGTGTGTGTGTGTGCTACTCAGTAGAGATGTGTGTGTGTACTACTCAGTAGAGAGATATGTGTGTACTACTCAGTAGAGATGTGTGTGTACTACTCAGTAGAGATGTGTGTGTTTACTACTCAGTAGAGATGTGTGTGTGTACTACTCAGTAGAGATGTGTGTGTTTACTACTCAGTAGAGGTGTGTGTGTACTACTCAGTAGAGGTGTGTGTGTGTGTACTACTCAGTAGAGGTGTGTGTGTGTGTACTACTCAGTAGAGGTGTGTGTGTACTACTCAGTAGAGGTGTGTGTGTACTACTCAGTAGAGATGTGTGTGTACTACTCAGTAGAGGTGTGTGTGTACTACTCAGTAGAGATGTGTGTGTACTACTCAGTAGAGATGTGTGTGTGTACTACTCAGTAGAGATGTGTGTGTACTACTCAGTAGAGGTGTGTGTGTACTACTCAGTAGAGATGTGTGTGTACTACTCAGTAGATATGTGTGTGTACTACTCAGTAGAGGTGTGTGTGTGTACTACTCAGTAGAGGTGTGTGTGTACTACTCAGTAGAGATGTGTGTGTACTACTCAGTAGAGGTGTGTGTGTGTACTACTCAGTAGAGATGTGTGTGTACTACTCAGTAGAGGTGTGTGTGTGTACTACTCAATAGAGGTTTGTGTGTGTACTACTCAGTAGAGGTGTGTGTGTACTACTCAGTAGAGATGTGTGTGTACTACTCAGTAGAGGTGTGTGTGTGTACTACTCAGTAGAGGTGTGTGTGTACTACTCAGTAGAGAGATATGTGTGTACTACTCAGTAGAGGTGTGTGTGTGTACTACTCAGTAGAGGTGTGTGTGTACTACTCAGTAGAGAGATATGTGTGTACTACTCAGTAGAGGTGTGTGTGTACTACTCAGTAGAGAGGTGTGTGTGTTTACTACTCAGTAGAGGTGTGTGTGTACTACTCAGTAGAGGTGTGTGTGTGTACTACTCAGTAGAGATGTGTGTGTACTACTCAGTAGAGAGGTGTGTGTGTTTACTACTCAGTAGAGGTGTGTGTGTACTACTCAGTAGAGATGTGTGTGTACTACTCAGTAGAAGTGTGTGTGTACTACTCAGTAGAGGTGTGTGTGTACTACTCAGTAGAGAGGTGTGTGTGTTTACTACTCAGTAGAGGTGTGTGTGTACTACTCAGTAGAGGTGTGTGTGTACTACTCTGTAGAGGTGTGTGTGTACTACTCAGTAGAGGTGTGTGTGTACTACTCAGTAGAGATGTGTGTTTACTACTCAGTAGAGGTGTGTGTGTACTACTCAGTAGAGGTGTGTGTGTACTACTCAGTAGAGATGTGTGTGTACTACTCAGTAGAGAGGTGTGTGTGTACTACTCAGTAGAGGTGTGTGTGTACTACTCAGTAGAGAGGTGTGTGTGTTTACTACTCAGTAGAGGTGTGTGTGTACTACTCAGTAGAGGTGTGTGTGTGTACTACTCAGTAGAGATGTGTGTGTACTACTCAGTAGAGAGGTGTGTGTGTTTACTACTCAGTAGAGGTGTGTGTGTACTACTCAGTAGAGATGTGTGTGTACTACTCAGTAGAGGTGTGTGTGTACTACTCAGTAGAGGTGTGTGTGTGTACTACTCAGTAGAGGTGTGTGTGTACTACTCAGTAGAGAGATATGTGTGTACTACTCAGTAGAGGTGTGTGTGTGTACTACTCAGTAGAGGTGTGTGTGTACTACTCAGTAGAGAGATATGTGTGTACTACTCAGTAGAGGTGTGTGTGTACTACTCAGTAGAGAGGTGTGTGTGTTTACTACTCAGTAGAGGTGTGTGTGTACTACTCAGTAGAGGTGTGTGTGTGTACTACTCAGTAGAGATGTGTGTGTACTACTCAGTAGAGAGGTGTGTGTGTTTACTACTCAGTAGAGGTGTGTGTGTACTACTCAGTAGAGATGTGTGTGTACTACTCAGTAGAGGTGTGTGTGTACTACTCAGTAGAGGTGTGTGTGTACTACTCAGTAGAGAGGTGTGTGTGTTTACTACTCAGTAGAGGTGTGTGTGTACTACTCAGTAGAGGTGTGTGTGTACTACTCTGTAGAGGTGTGTGTGTACTACTCAGTAGAGGTGTGTGTGTACTACTCAGTAGAGATGTGTGTTTACTACTCAGTAGAGGTGTGTGTGTACTACTCAGTAGAGGTGTGTGTGTACTACTCAGTAGAGATGTGTGTGTACTACTCAGTAGAGAGGTGTGTGTGTACTACTCAGTAGAGGTGTGTGTGTACTACTCAGTAGAGATGTGTGTGTTTACTACTCAGTAGAGATGTGTGTGTGTACTACTCAGTAGAGATGTGTGTGTTTACTACTCAGTAGAGGTGTGTGTGTACTACTCAGTAGAGGAGTGTGTGTGTGTACTACTCAGTAGAGGTGTGTGTGTGTGTGTGTACTACTCAGTAGAGGTGTGTGTGTACTACTCAGTAGAGGTGTGTGTGTACTATTCAGGAGAGATGTGTGTGTACTACTCAGTAGAGGTGTGTGTGTACTACTCAGTAGAGATGTTTGTGTACTACTCAGTAGAGATGTGTGTGTGTACTACTCAGTAGAGATGTGTGTGTACTACTCAGTAGAGGTGTGTGTGTACTACTCAGTAGAGATGTGTGTGTACTACTCAGTAGATATGTGTGTGTACTACTCAGTAGAGATGTGTGTGTACTACTCAGTAGAGATGTGTGTGTACTACTCAGTAGAGATGTGTGTGTACTACTCAGTAGAGGTGTGTGTGTGTACTACTCAGTAGAGGTGTGTGTGTACTACTCAGTAGAGATGTGTGTGTACTACTCAGTAGAGGTGTGTGTGTGTACTACTCAGTAGAGGTGTGTGTGTACTACTCAGTAGAGAGATATGTGTGTACTACTCAGTAGAGGTGTGTGTGTACTACTCAGTAGAGAGGTGTGTGTGTTTACTACTCAGTAGAGGTGTGTGTGTACTACTCAGTAGAGGTGTGTGTGTGTGCTACTCAGTAGAGATGTGTGTGTGTACTACTCAGTAGAGAGATATGTGTGTACTACTCAGTAGAGATGTGTGTGTACTACTCAGTAGAGATGTGTGTGTGTACTACTCAGTAGAGATGTGTGTGTACTACTCAGTAGAGATGTGTGTGTACTACTCAGTAGAGATGTGTGTGTTTACTACTCAGTAGAGGTGTGTGTGTACTACTCAGTAGAGATGTGTGTGTGTACTACTCAGTAGAGATGTGTGTGTTTACTACTCAGTAGAGATGTGTGTGTACTACTCAGTAGAGATGTGTCTGTGTACTACTCAGTAGAGGTGTGTGTGTACTTTTTATTTATTTTATTTTATTTCACCTTTATTTAACCAGGTAGGCTCGTTGAGAACAAGTTCTCATTTACGACTGCGACCTGGCCAAGATAAAGCAAAGCAGTGTGACACAGACAACAACACAGAGTTACACATGAAGTAAACGATAAACAAGCCAATAACACAATAAACAAGTCAATGACACAGTAGAAAAAAAGAGTCTGTATAAAAAATAAAAATAAGTCTATATACAGTGTGTGCAAATGGCATGAGGAGGTAGGCAATAAATAGGCCATAGGAGCGAATAATTACAATTTAGCAGATTAACACTGGAGTGATAAATGAGCAGATGATGATGTGCAAGTAGAGATACTGGTTTGCAAAAGAGCAGAAAAGTAAATAAAATAAAAACAGTATGGGGATGAGGTAGGTAGATTGGGTGGGCTATTTACAGATGGACTATGTACAGCTGCAGCGATCGGTTAGTTGTTGTTTAAAGTTGGTGAGGGAAATAAAAGTCTCCAACTTCAGCGATTTTTCCAATTTGTTCCAGTCACTGGCAGCAGAGAACTGGAAGGAAAGGTGGCCAAATTAGGTGTTGGCTTTGGGGATGACCAGTGAAATATACCTGCTGGAACGTGTGCTACGGGTGGGTGTTGTTATCGTGAGCTGAGATAAGGCGGAGCTTTACCTAGCATAGACTTATAGATGACCTGGAGCCAGTGGGTCTGGCTACGAATATGTAGCGAGGGCCAGCCGGCTAGAGCATACAGGTCACAGTGGTGGGTAGTATATGGGGCTTTGGTGACAAAACGGATGGCACTGTGATAGACTGCATCCAGTTTGCTGAGTAGAGTAATGGAAGCTATTTTGTAGATGACATCGCCGAAGTCAAGGATCGGTAGGATAGTCAGTTTTACGAGGGTAAGTTTGGCGGAGTGAGTGAAGGAGGCTTTGTTGCGAAATAGAAAGCCGATTCTAGATTTGATTTTGGATTGGAGATGTTTAATATGAGTCTGGAAGGAAAGTTTACAGTCTAACCAGACACCTAGGTATTTGTAGTTGTCCACATATTCTAAGTCAGAACCGTCCAGAGTAGTGATGCTTGGCAGGCGGGTGCAGGCAGCGAACGGTTGAAGAGCATGCATTTGGTTTTACTAGCGTTTAAGAGCAGTTGGAGGCCACGGAAGGAGTGTTGTATGGCACTGAAGCTCGTTTGGAGGTTTGTTAACACAGTGTCCAAGGAAGGGCCAGAAGTATACAGTACTACTCAGTAGAGATGTGTGTGTGTACTTACTGTATGTAGACGGTGCGGGAGTCTAGCACGGTGAGGCTGGGAGGCTCCATGTCTCCAGGTGGCTGCTGGGAGGTGAGCAGGGTGACCTGGGAGCTGTTAGAGCAGCCCACCGCCGTACACACACTCAGCACGAACATATGGGGAGAATACACACCTAAACCTGCAACACACATACGTTTTTAACAGACGCTTCAAAATGGTTCATACAGAAACCAACAAGATCTCATAGCTTCCCTTCAAAATTCAATGTATTATGGATGACCGTTTATTGTGTAGTGTTAGGGCAAAAAAACAAAACGTTGTTTGGGCAAGGCTCTGCAAATCAACCGACCTTATACCTTAAAGTATCAACTACTATCACAGATTTTTCAATACCTTTTCAAACATTTTTACATTTACATTTTAGTCATTTAGCAGACGCTCTTATCCAGAGCGACTTACAGTAGTGAATGCATACATTTCATACATTTTTTTTTTTCTGTGCTGGCCCCCCGTGGGAAACAAACCCACAACCCTGGTGTTGCAAACACCATGCTCTACCAACTGAGCTACAGGGAAGGCCTGTATTCATCTGTATTCAAACTGTATTTGTAGTGATCAGGCTGACAAACATGGTCTGAAAGTCCAAAATAAAGCAAAGACATACATGTTTTCAGTCTGCAGACACTATACCACCCTTCAGGATATCCACAATAGGCAATAGGACAAGGGGTTGTTTACACACACACACACACACACACACACACACACACACACACACACACACACACACACGCGCGCACACACACACACACACACACACACACACACACACACACACACACACACACACACACACACACACACACACACACACACACACACACACACACACACACACCGCGAGCCCACAGTGGGCGGATTTGTTGGTTATTTGTAGTGTTAGGCAGGACGCAGGGCAGCTGACTGAGAGCTGTGTGTTTCAAAGAGACAATGAGGAAATACTCTACAGTCAGGGAGGAAGGAGGAGAGGAGATGAGAGAAAGAAGGAAGAAGGGGGAGAAAGAAAGGGTAGAGAATTGGGCGCAGGAGGGAAAGAGGAGAACAAAAGAAGGAAGAGAGGAGGAGAGTGAGAGGAGGAAGGGGAGAGAGCAGAGAAGGGAGAGCAGAGAGATGAAAAAAATTAGAACGGGAGAGAGAAAGGAGAAAAGAATGGCAGGGAATCCAAACTCTCAGCAGGGGGTCCACTACAATGTGCTGACAATACACACACACACACACACACACACACACACACACACACACACACACACACACACACACACACACACACACACACACACACACACACACACACACACACACACACGATTAGACAGAGGAGAGAAGATAGGGTGGGTAAGAGATGGTAGGAATGAGAGGAAGATAACTATAGGGGAAGAAAGAATGGGGCTGGAATAGACTTACCACATAAAGAAATCTACCTTAAAACAGACCCTAAATCTGGTGGGAAACACGCTTACATCTCTCCTTCCTCCTAAACTCTGGACGGACTTCTGACATACAGAGAATTGTAGCTACAATTTGTTAATTTATTATCTTTACATTAAGTATAGGTGAAGTGTTTTTATTTTATTTTAGTGCATACATTTGTGTTGTCTATACAGTTAAACATGATGCTACTTCTCCAGAGTAGAGATACTGTGTAGGAGATGCCTGTAATACAGCTCTGTGTCTGTAATGGCATTAAGCCCATATAATTACCACACTCATAATCCTCATAATCACTATGAACATCAGACACACTGTATTACCACATTACTGATAATACCAGTCTCCACGATTACCTCTCACTATTAACAGCACAGAGAGAGAGAGAGAGAGAGAGAGAGAGTGTGTGTGTGGAAGCGAGAGAATGTGTGTGAGTGTCTGTGTAAGAGAGAGAGTGTGTGTGTGTGTGTGTGTGTGTGTGTGTGTGTGTGTGTGTGTGTGTGTGTGTGTGTGTGTGTGTGTGTGTGTGTGTGTGTGAGAGAGAGAGTGTGTGTGAGTGTCTATGTGTGTGTGTGTGTGTGTGTGTATGTGTGAGAGAGAGAGTGTGTGTGAGTGTCTATGTGTGTGTGTCTATGTGTGTGTGTTATTCCCCTGGCAAGTTAGAGATGCTCTGTCTCTTTCAAATGCTAATCCCCCTTTTCATTTTGTTTTTCTTCACTCTTCCCTCTTTCATGTAGCACTCATCCCTCTGCACTGACAGGGAAGCAGTGGCAGGACTATCCACATACATACACACACACACACACACACACACACACACACACACACACACACACACACACACACACACACACACACACACACACACACACACACACACACACACACACACACACACACACACACACACACACTCTCTCTCTTCTCTCTCTCATTCTCTCCCTCACTCTCTTGACTCTCTCCTCTCTCTCTCCTCTCTCTCTCCTCTCTCTATTTGTCTTTCTCTCCTCTCACCAGTGATATTGAGGTGTGTGTTGTTCCCTTGGTAGAGTAGTTGTCCATTGTGGTATAACAGGTAGTCAGTGATGAGACCATTGGGTCTGGCAGGGGGACCCCAGGACACAGCCAGAGAGGAGGGGGTCGACACAGCACTGGGAGGGGACACATCCTCTGGAACTGCAAGGACAGACGAGGATGTTACATTTTATAATTGAACAGGACAGAATAAAACTGCATATAATAGAATGGAACAGAATAGAATAGAATGGAAGATAATAGAATAGAATGGAACAGAATAGAATAGAACGGAACAGAATATAATAGAATGGAACGGAATAGAATGGAACAGAATAGAATAGAATGGAACAGAATAGAATAGAATGAAACAGAATAGAATAGAATGGAACATAATATAATAGAATGGAACGGAATAGAATGGAACAGAATAGAATAGAATGGAACAGAATAGAATAGAATGAAACAGAATAGAATAGAATGGAACATAATATAATAGAACGGAATAGAATATAATAGAACAGAACAGAATAGAATAGAACGGAACAGAATAGAATGGAACGGAATAGAATAGAATGGAACAGAATATAATAGAATGGAACAGAATAGAATAGAATGAAACAGAATAGAATAGAATGGAACATAATATAATAGAACGGAATAGAATATAATAGAACAGAACAGAATAGAATAGAACGGAACAGAATAGAATGGAACGGAATAGAATAGAATGGAACAGAATATAATAGAATGGAACAGAATAGAATAGAATGGAACAGAATAGAATGGAACAGAATAGAATAGAACGGAACAGAATAGAATGGAACAGAATAGGATAGAATGGAACATAATATTAACAATGGAACAGAATGGAATGTTTTATTTTCAGTGTTGGAGGTAACGCGTTACAGTAATAATATTACATTTTGTGGTAACAAGTAATATTAAACCTTTCCACTGCTAGAAACAGAGGTCTTCACGGATCCACCTGTACCCGAATACCCCAGACCCAATCCAGATGTCACCGGTCTGGGTCAGATCTGATATGATTGTCACTTGTCTCGGGTATGTGTAATTTTAACTAACTTGTCTGGAAGGACCCATACAGCTCCGAACGCGACTGCTGCAGTTGAGAGAGAGAATTTGAATAATTTTTGCTGCTGCTCTTTGCTTTCACGAGAGTGGCACGTGTAGATTGTTGTTGTTGGCCAATCATAAGTCATCAAAGAGGCAATAGGCTACAGTCAAGCCTCCGTGTGGCACAAAAGTGAGGAGATATCTAATCAATGGAAGATGGAATTAAAAGTTCAAGGTGAAGGACAGGCTAAAACCACTAAGAACAGGTAGGCTGCTACTTTATAGTCTGAGTTGTTGTTGTTTGTAACTGTGTAGGACGAGAAACCGCAAGCATCCTCAATTAGCCTAGCTAGCTAGCTTAACTAGCTTCTCCCAGTTTGACGCAGTCAAGACAGTTACTACGTAATCATATTGGATGATAAATAACCTGGCCATGGCAGCTATTAGTCGCTCTGGATCTGCTAAATGACGTAAATGTAAATGTAAATGTACTATAGCGTGAGTCGGCTTGGTTGGTTGCTGTCTCTCATCTCTGTTCCCCATGTCACTTGCTCACACTCACAGTAGCCTACACACAAGCATGGCCCCTGCTAGAGCCTCACCTGTCTCTACATCCTCTCCACCGTGCTTTATCAGCTACGGTTAACACAGTAGCTTAAACATCGATGTTTCTGCTGCTTCCCTCACTCTGGAAAGGATCCGACTTGGTTCATACGGAACGGGTCTAGTTTTCCTCGGCTCCGTTCGGAATAGGTCTCTATATTTAAAAAATGTATTTATGCATATTTGGGCTGGATGGGAAAGCCCCAGGTCCATTCATTTCGAAACAGGTCAAATGTTTTGGTCCCGTGAAGGCCTCCATGTCCAATCGTCCAACAACCCCTGAGATTTGACCATAGGATGACTGTAGGCCTATCTCATCCAAACAACCAAAGTTTGATTCTAATGGTTCAGGAGGACAGCCTGTAACCCAGGGAGAGCTGAACCAGCTTGTAGCTGGGTATATAGTTGAGGAAATGCTGCCCTTATCCACAGTAGAATATGTCATTACCAGGCTAATTGTGTTGGTGTATAGGCCTAAGTAACGTAATGGTGACAGTGTTTACATTGAGTGAGGACGCGCACTGTTTTGGGGTGTAACGAAAAAGTTAATTAACGAGTAGTCTAACGAATTACGTTACGTTTCTCAGGGAGTAATATGGAAAGTAATTTATTACTGATAAAATAAATAACGAGTAGTCTAACGAATTACGTTACGTTTCTCAGGGAGTAATATGGAAAGTAATTTATTACTGATAAAATAAATAACGAGTAATAGCTAATGTAACAGTTTAACTTCCGTCCCTCTCCTCGCCCCAACCTGGGCTTGAACCAGGGACCCTCTGCACACATCAACAACTGACACCCACGAAGCATCGTTACCCATCGCACCACAAAAGCCACGGCCCTTGCAGAGCAAGGGGAACAACTACTTCAGGTCTCAGAGCGAGTGACGTCACCCGATTGAAACGCTATTAGCGCGCACCACCGCTAACTAGCTAGTCATTTCACATCGGTTACACTAAATAATATATAAAACATTTTGGAGTAACGGCCCACAACACTGTTATTTTACCTTAGGGAAAGGGGCTATGCAGCATACAGGCAAACACAACAGAGACGTGAAGACATATAAAGATAGTGGTGAGAAGAAGGAGAGATGAAGAACAATATGATCCAGGGTGTTTGATTCCAAGTACCATGTCAGGAGTGTATGTGTGTGTCTGTGTGTGTGTCTGTGTGTGTGTGTGTGTGTGTGTGTGTGTGTGTGTGTGTGTGTGTGTGTGTGTGTGTGTGTGTGTGTGTGTGTGTGTGTGTGTGTATGTGTGTGTGTGTTTTTGTCTGTGTGTATGTGTGTGTGTGTGTGTGTGTGTGTGTGTGTGTGTTTTTGTCTGTGTGTGTGTGTGTGTGTTTTTTTGTCTGTGTGTGTGTGTGTGTGTGTGTGTTTTTGTCTGTGTGTGTGTGTGCGTGAATGTGTGTGTGTGGGTGAAAGACAGAAACAGAGTCTAGTTGTAACTCCGGTCTCTCCTGACAGAGAACAATGTTTAAATTTCACTTGGCGAGAATCGATACTATAATCTCACTTTTTGTAATCACGTCCACATCAAATTGATTTTCCTACTGCACACTGACCCCTACCGTCATATTAGCTCTTAAACAAGGCTATTTAGCTCAACCTAGATTAATGGACGACGGCCTGAAAAGCTGCCTGCATAGCTCACTGTACAGCCGCGGAGGGCTCAGGACCCCCCACCAAGGCTGCGACTCCACCTGCCTGCTCCAAACTCAGTGTTAGATAGACTCTGGAGGGCTACTCAGCCGTGTGATGCTGTGCTGGTGTTAGATTGACTCTAGAGGGCTACTCAGCCGTGTGATGCTGTGCTGGTGTTAGATAAACTCTGGAGGGCTACTCAGCCGTGTGATGCTGTGCTGGTGTTAGATTGACTCTAGAGGGCTACTCAGCCGTGTGATGCTGTGCTGGTGTTAGATAAACTCTAGAGGGCTACTCAGCCGTGTGATGCTGTGCTGGTGTTAGATTGACTCTAGAGGGCTACTCAGCCGTGTGATGCTGTGCTGGTGTTAGATTGACTCTAGAGGGCTACTCAGTCGTGTGATGCTGTGCTGGTGTTAGATTGACTCTAGAGGGCTACTCAGCCGTGTGATGCTGTGCTGGTGTTAGATTGACTCTAGAGGGCTACTCAGCCGTGTGATGCTCTGCTGGTGTTAGATTGACTCTAGAGGGCTACTCAGCCGTGTGATGCTGTGCTGGTGTTAGATAAACTCTGGAGGGCTACTCAGCCGTGTGATGCTGTGCTGGTGTTAGATTGACTCTAGAGGGCTACTCAGCCGTGTGATGCTGTGCTGGTGTTAGATAAACTCTGGAGGGCTACTCAGCCGTGTGATGCTGTGCTGGTGTTAGATTGACTCTAGAGGGCTACTCAGCCGTGTGATGCTGTGCTGGTGTTAGATAGACTCTAGAGGGCTACTCAGCCGTGTGATGCTGTGCTGGTGTTAGATAAACTCTGGAGGGCTACTCAGCCGTGTGATGCTGTGCTGGTGTTAGATTGACTCTAGAGGGCTACTCAGCCGTGTGATGCTCTGCTGGTGTTAGATTGACTCTAGAGGGCTACTCAGCCGTGTGATGCTGTGCTGGTGTTAGATTGACTCTAGAGGGCTACTCAGCCGTGTGATGCTGTGCTGGTGTTAGATTGACTCTAGAGGGCTACTCAGCCGTGTGATGCTGTGCTGGTGTTAGATAAACTCTGGAGGGCTACTCAGCCGTGTGATGCTGTGCTGGTGTTAGATTGACTCTAGAGGGCTACTCAGCCGTGTGATGCTGTGCTGGTGTTAGATAAACTCTAGAGGGCTACTCAGCCGTGTGATGCTGTGCTGGTGTTAGATATACTCTAGAGGGCTACTCAGCCGTGTGATGCTGTGCTGGTGTTAGATTGACTCTAGAGGGCTACTCAGCCGTGTGATGCTGTGCTGGTGTTAGATAAACTCTAGAGGGCTACTCAGCCGTGTGATGCTGTGCTGGTGTTAGATTGACTCTAGAGGGCTACTCAGCCGTGTGATGCTGTGCTGGTGTTAGATAGACTCTGGAGGGCTACTCAGCCGTGTGATGCTGTGCTGGTGTTAGATTGACTCTAGAGGGCTACTCAGCCGTGTGATGCTGTGCTGGTGTTAGATTGACTCTAGAGGGCTACTCAGCCGTGTGATGCTGTGCTGGTGTTAGATTGACTCTAGAGGGCTACTCAGCCGTGTGATGCTGTGCTGGTGTTAGATAAACTCTAGAGGGCTACTCAGCCGTGTGATGCTGTGCTGGTGTTAGATTGACTCTAGAGGGCTACTCAGCCGTTTGATGCTCTGCTGGTGTTAGATAAACTCTAGAGGGCTACTCAGCCGTGTGATGCTGTGCTGGTGTTAGATTGACTCTAGAGGGCTACTCAGCCGTGTGATGCTGTGCTGGTGTTAGATTGACTCTAGAGGGCTACTCAGCCGTGTGATGCTGTGCTGGTGTTAGATTGACTCTAGAGGGCTACTCAGCCGTGTGATGCTGTGCTGGTGTTAGATTGACTCTAGAGGGCTACTCAGCCGTGTGATGCTGTGCTGGTGTTAGATAAACTCTGGAGGGCTACTCAGCCGTGTGATGCTCTGCTGGTGTTTTAGCTCTACAACTATGAGATAGGTACCATACTAGAGAGAGAGAGACAGAGTGCAGCCAGCTTTATCAGACCATCAGACGGAGGGGTATAATCAGCCGTGACAATTAATCTGTCTTTATTCCCGCTGTCCCTCTCCTCTCTCTCTCTCTGTCTCTCTCTCTCTCCCTCCCCCTTTTTCCCTTTTTCCCTCTCTATCTCTCTCTCCCTCTCTCTCTCTCTCTCTCTCTCTCACTCTCCCTCTCTCCCC